>NC_066596.1:6270000-6325000 GCF_905475345.1 Vespula vulgaris | reverse complement strand
AGCACAGATGCATTAATAGTGGCAAGCTTTATTCGATCAAATTTCTTCCATTTTCCAACGCACCGTTCTCGTTTTCTTTTCTTTTTTTTTTTTCTTCTGTCTTTCTCGTTCGAAAGAAAGAAAAGAAAGAGAAAGAAAAAAGAAAAAGAAAGAAAGAGGGAAAGAACGTAACGAAAAAATATCAGATAGAACGAAGTTAAAAAGAGGAGAAGAAATTTCGGTAGAAACGAGAACGGGGCGAGAAAAAAGGGACGAGAATTTCGTTTCGGTGTGAACATTTTTTTTCTTTTTTTCTTCTTTTTACTCTCTTTTTTTTTTTTTTTCTTTCTTTCGTTCTTTCTTTTTTCCTGCAGATCGAAATCGTAACAGAGCAGAAATCTCATCCTACTGACTAAAAGATAATTATACGTATGAATGATTACAGCTAAAACAAGGCTTGAATAATTCACGTTTTCATTTTCGCACGTTCACGAGAGAACAAAACTCATATATAATTAAATATTATATATATATATATATATATATATATATATATGTATATATATATATACATGTATGTGTGTGTGTGTGTATATATGTATATTAACACATATACGCAGGTTACGGATATTCCTTTTTAAAAAGATATTACGAGGAAAATATTACGAGTACATCTACGTTCATATTTAATAAAATAATTATACACATATATGTGTATATAATATATATATATATAAAATATATATGAAACATATATATATATATATATATATAAAAATAACGTACACATACATATCATATGTACATAAAAACATATGCATACGTGCGTTCGACGATACAAAAAAAAAAAGAAAAAAAAAAAGAAAAAAGGAAAAAAAAGAAAAGAAGAAAAGAAATAACCAAAAAAAGAAAAACCAAAAAAGAAAAAGAGAAGAAAAGAAAAAATAAAGAAACGCTTCTTCCCGATCGTCTCTCGCGCGAAAAAGCAACGATATCTCGGAAAAGGGGTGGGCGTTCGTTGATACGGCGGAAAAGAAAAATTAAGAAAAGTAAAAAAAAAAAAAGAGAAGAAGAAGAAAAAGAAAAGGAAAAAAGAGAGAGGGAAAAAGGATTTTGCACATTTTTTGCACGTAGCGTAGTGAAACTTTTTTTGTCGTCGCGCGAGCGAACGAGAAAGAGAGAAAGACAGAAAGAAAGAGAGAGAGAGCGAGAGAGAGAGAGAAAGAGAGAGAGAGAGAGAGAGGGAGAGAAAGAAAGATAGAGAGAAAGAGAGAGAGAGAAAGAGAGAGAGAGAGAGAGAGAGAGAGAGAGAAAGAGAAAAAAAAGAATTTTGACAGATTTTTTGAGGGAAATTCTACCTTTTTTTCCATGCTGTCCCGCCGTGGACGCACGATTTGGTTCATGTAAGTGACAAGAACATTTTTTTCCACCTTTTTATCACCGACCACCACCACTACCGTCACCATCACCATATCACCGGCTACACCTGCTCTCCCTTCTCTCTAAAGCACTTCGTGTTAATGGCGCGTGCGTGTATATGTGTGTAAGTTTTTGTCGGTCCGTTTCGGCGCGTCGCGATTTAAACGTCTCGTTTCGTTGCGAGATTTTTTTCGGCTTTGTACTAACACCGTCATCATCATCATCGTCATCGTCATCATCATTATCATCGTTGTCGTCATCATCATGGTCATCGTCATCGTCATTGCAAATCATCGACAACTTTCAAGCCTCCTTCTCCTTCTCTTCGTATCGATATGCCTTTTTTCACTTCTTCCTTTTTTACGAAAGGTGTCGGACGAACGAGAAGGGGAGAGGATAAAAATAAAAAAAAAAAAAAACAAAATTAAAAATAAAAAATAATAGAAAGAAAAAGAACGTGTGTACGTGCGCGTGTGTGTGCGCGTGTGTGAGTGAGAGAGAGAGAGAAAGAGAGAGAGAGAGAGAGAGAGAGAGAAAGAGAGAGAAAGAGAGAGGAAGGGAGAAAAAAAAATTTTTTACGCGGAGAGACGGCACGCGAAATTGCACCTTCCCCCAACCGTATAATAGAGAGCACACTTCACACCCCGTGGAAAGACGAAAATATGTCGTAAACTCTTTTGATATACTTTGTGTGCGTGCGCGTGTGTGTATATACGTACGTATAAAATTGTCCTGCGTGTGCCGTGCGTGTGTACTTGTGATAATGATCTATTTTTTTTCTTTTTTTTTTTCCACCCCCTATCCCCCGACTTTCAAACGATACTTTTTTTTTATTTTTTTTTCTCACTGTCTGTTCTTTTTTTTTTCTTTTTTTTTTCGTATTTCCACCACGATGTGCACCATGTAATAATGTACTTTGAGAATATCTGTAATAATCTATTGACGTTTCTTCCCAATAGCGGAATCGACGAATGGAGGTGCCAGTAAGTGAAGATTATATACTAAGTGTGCCGTAGTAACACATGGTGTTTTTGTTTTTGTTTTTGTTTTCGTTCTTTTTCTCTCTTTTTCTTTTTTGTTTATTTCTTCTTCTTCTTCTTCTTTTTTTTTCTTCTTCTCTTTTCGCATCCCTTATCCATATGTCACACTCCTTCCTCTCTCATCTTTCTTTTATATATCATTTTATCTCATCCCTTCGATCGTCTTCGCCAGCCTTCATTTTTGTTTTCTATATCTTTATATTTTCTATTTTTATATTAATTTGATTACATCAGTAGAATCGGTAGATGAGCACAATTGTTCTTTTTTTGTTTACATGGCTATCCACAAACAGCATATTCTCCTTTTCCTTCCTTTTATGTAGTTAATATTAATTATTATTAATTATTGTTTCTTATTAGACGTCACTATCATGATAGTATTCGCGTTCACAAAGGGTTGTTGTATATTTGGTATTATTATTTCACACACGTATATAAAGTAATCAATCTTTCTGTTCCTCACAAACTCTGATCGAGTAGAACGTCTATTTTTCTATTTGTAATTTTAGTTTTGTTACTTACCACACTCGTTGTCTTTTTGGATTAGTTAAGTTTTGGTTAATAGGGCTATTGTTTGTTTCTTCATTCATTATTCTCGCGTGACTAACCCCACGTGTGTCGATTATTATTTAATAATTGAGTATTATTCGAGAAAAAAAAAGAAAAAAAAATAGAATAAATAGATAAAAAAAAAACAAAAATCAAGAAAAGAAAAACAAACGACGTTATTCAGTTTAATTCTATCATTTTTAGAACCGGGTACTGCGCCAAGGAAGGTTCAGGTCCGACCTTTGAGTTCCAGCACAATGGTTATACAATGGGACGAACCGGAAACACCTAATGGTCAAGTGACGGTAGATATTTTTTAAATAATATAATATATTTTTTTACGCAATATTTCCAAGAATAATTCTTTTCCATAAATGACATCGAGAATCACGTGAACAATTTTCTTCAGGGTTACAAGGTTTACTACACGATGGATCCGAATCAACCAATGGCGTCATGGCAATTTCAAATGGTCGACAACAGTCAATTAACAACCCTCTCCGATCTGATACCTCACACGATATATACCATCAGGGTACAGGCACTTACAAGCGTTGGACCTGGCCCTTTAAGCGCCCCAATACAGATTAAAACGCAACAAGGGGTACCAAGTCAACCGGAGATGTTGACGGTTGTCGACGTTGGGGAGACCAAGGTTACGCTCCGTTGGAGCAAACCAGCTCATAGCAGTGAAAATATTCTCAGCTATGAGCTTTATTGGAACGATACTTATGCCAAGGTAAGTTGAAGTTCTTTTTCTATTCTTGTTTTTTTTTTTCCAATCGAATTATTCCAATCTACACTTTTTCACTTGGATCTTTTCGTTTTCTTCTTTTACTCTTTTTTTTTTGTTTCGTCTTATTCTTCTTCTTTTATATTTGTTCTTTTTTTTTCTTTTTTTTTTTTTTTATTCCAAAGGAAAAACATCATCGGAGAATACCAGTGACCGAGAACTATACCTTGACCGGTCTCTACCCTAACACCCTCTATTACATCTGGTTAGCTGCTAGAAGTCAACGTGGGGAGGGTGCAACTACTATACCTTGTCCAGTTCGCACGAAACAGTACGGTAAGCAGAAAAAAAACAGTTAACAAGGCCCGAATCGAAATCAGTGAGTTCAAGCAGCGAGGAGTGCCATTTTGCATGTCGATTTTCAATCGATCGTCGGAGGATCCATATCGCGAACGAATAGATCGCGAATGCGTTTCTCCTTGTACGATCGTTAAATCGTATTGGCACAGCAGGTAGGAGGTGCTGTAGCGCTAGACGCTCCCGCAAAAGTAGCGTAAGCTATTATTATCTCTTTATTGATGCACAAACCACCTTTTTTTCTATTATTCCAAAATTAAAGAGTAATCGTTGTATTGGGAAAAAAAAAAAAAGAAAAAGAGAAAAAGACCACGAAAAAAAAAAGTAATCGTACATGCTTTCGAGTAAAAAGAGAAGTTTGGAAAAAGTCAAGTTAAAAAAAAGTTTAGCAACAAGTGGAGGAGGATTAAACGAAGTTGAGAAAAAAAAAAAGATAGAAAAAGTATTTTTTTTAAATTGAAAAGGGAAAAAAAAAGTAAGCAAATGCAAGAACACGAAAAGAAAGACAGATAGAGTCGAGCTCCTCGTTGATAGAGGAGATTCGTTTGATATTGGAAATATTATATATGAGAGACGGATAAAATGAAACGGGGAATGTAATAAACAATTATGTTGCATATATAAAGGAGAGGGAGAATAGCAAAGTTGAAATAACGTGAAGCGTGGGAGAGTGAGAATGACTGCATGCGTTGCAAATAAGAAAGCCGTTTTTGGATGCCACTTTATATATATCTATATATATATATACGTACATATCATATACATATAAATTGCACTAAGCACTCTGCATCGATATATGTGTGCATTTTGGGCACCTCTTTTCATTCTCGATAACATATAATTTACGTCCGTTTTTTAATTTTTTTTTTTCCTGGTACTTTCGTTCCCACGTAAAAATTTATTATGAATTAATATATTATATTAATACCATATATATATATATCTAATAATAATAATATATATATCATAATATATATATAAGTAAGTAACGTCGTTGATTCGACGCGCCATTTTCAATGAAAATAATTTTCCTTTTTTTTTTCCCTTTGCGTTCGAATTTAACGACGTTTTGGGTCTAATGCGAAATCACAGATCAGGGAGATTTCGCATTCTAATCACGTAATCTTTTCGACTGTTCAAGGATCGATTGTAATGACGTTTCTTTTTTCTTTTTTTTTGTTTTTTATTTTCTCTTCTTCTTCTTCTATTACTACTTCTACCACCACTACTACTACTTCTTCTTCTTCTTCTTCTTCTTCTTCTTCTTCATTTTTTTTGTTCTCCTCCGAGCCACTTTCTCCGTTTAATACCTCGAACCCACGATCGTTCAAGATACCATCATCGTTTCGTTTACGGGTTTCCTTCGTTCGAGCGACGATTACGATCGAACGCATGCTGATCTTCGAATTATTCGAGTCGAATCTCGTCAAGGTCACCGGTGGTGCCTCTCTCTTTTTTTCTTCCCCTTCCTTATTTCTATTTTTCCTCAGTCTCTTCTTCTTCCTTCTTCTTTTTTCGAAAATAAAAAAAAAGAAAAGCAATCGATGACCATCGATGACCTTGACGTGTCATCTCTCCTCTCTCAAAATTCGAAATTCTTGATACTTGCCGATCGGTCGGTAATCGTCGTCGTCCATGACGAAAACAAAAAAAAGAGAAAAGAAAAAAGAAAAGAAACGAAAAAATATCCAATTTTGAGTTTTTTTTCCTATCCGTATAATCGAGTTTTATATAGTACCCGGGGCTCCGCCTCGCAATGTAACCGGCCAAGCGATCAGCCCGACCTCCATTTTGGTCACATGGGAACCCCCACCTGCCGAACGCTCCAACGGGAGGATATCTTACTACAGACTACAAGTCGTCGAGAGCGGACGCTCCGATTCCGAGGCGAAGGTTATCAAACTGAATCAGACGCGATTCGTCTTGGACGAGCTCAAAAAGTGGACCGAGTATCGGATCTGGGTATTGGCGGGGACCAGCGTAGGTGATGGGCCCCCGAGTTATCCTATCTCGGTCAGAACTCACGAGGACGGTATGTATCACTGACACTGACTGATCGTCTCTCTTCTATTGTATTTCTTTTTTTTTTTTTTTTTTTTTGACAAATGTCTTTTTTATTTTCTTCTTTCACTTTATTTTCCGCCATTTTTATATATATATATATACTATAATACTCGTCTTCGTCTATTATATCGACGATGCTTAGGAGATATGTCGCGTGAATCTTCGACGTGATGTTAGAGTCGGTTGATGACATTCTCGAATTTTTTTTGTTTTTTTCTTTTTTGTTATACTTTTCTTTCTTTTTTTTTTGTCTCTTTTCCCATTCTCGATCACGAGAAATCTTGATGGATCGATTAATTGGCGTTGAGATAATTTGTGAGAGATATTGACTGATACGCGAGGATTGTTTAATTTGTTGTTTTTTTTTTCTTTTTTTTTTTTTTTTTTTTTTCTTGTCTTCGTTTTTTGTCTCTCTCGGACGGGAAAACAACAACCTCGTCGAAAATTTCACGCGACACGCGTCGCCGATATAATCGAAGATACATCTCTTGCGCAGGCGATGCCGAGCAAGAGCCAAAAATATAAAAGCCCGCCAAAAGTCACGTTAACGCGGTGAGAATTCGCTCCGATATTATTCATTCCAGTGCGGCTTGCTACGACACGTTCTTTCCGATGAATATGTAAAGGATATTTCGCGTATATCGTTTTAATAATAATTCAAATAAATCTAATCGGTTATTTAATCGGTATTAATTGTACATAAATACATTTCGATTTCAGATAAACGGTATCGTCTATCTTCGATAATCTCCTATCATTTCTATCCACCTCTAACAAAATCTAAATCCACCTTTCTCAAATCAATTTAACCTTTCCAAAAACCGACAATACTTCTTCTATTTCTATTTCTATTTCTATTTCTACTTTTTATAATACTTCTTCTTATTATTATTATTATTCTTAGTCTCTCTTCCCCGATTTACGATTTGTGTTATATTCTTCTCTGTGTCGTATACATACATATATATATATATATTTACATGTATATGTATATATATGTATGTATATATATATATATATTTTCTCTCCATGTTTTTTCTGTCTCTTAACAGTATATGATATACAGGATATAGAAGTGGTCGTAGAAGTGGTCGATAAACGGGATAACTTTCCGTGGATATTGGTTAATTAATTAATTTATTTATTTAATTATTAGTTAATTAATTGATAATAACATTAATTATTATGGAACATAAAAATAAATTTCATCAATATTTTCAACGAACGGGAAGAAATTATTATAGAAATTATTATAAATTTACAAATAATATTGATTTATTTCGAGAGAGAAGTATTTCGAGAGAGAAAAGAAACAAAAGAAAGGAGAAAATAATGATATTCAGAACGATTCATCGTAGAAAATTGACATGAACGCAAAAATTTCGCTGATTTAAATACATTAACAACGGGAAGATGAAATATCATCTGTTTTGTTCTTCTTTTCTTTTTTTTTTTTTAATCTTTTAACGATATTATTTATACATGTATAATACGTCGATTTTTCCTATATTTACATGTATTTCTAAACATTTAATTATACGAAAAAATGATTTGATTTCGAGAAAAAAAAAGAAAAAGAAAAGAAAAAAGAAAAGTAAATAAAGAGGGAAAATAAAATGTCGCACAAACACGAAAAATTAGCCCCATTTACCCGATTACACCACGATCGCAACCGTATCCTGTATATACATATACATATATATATATATATATATATATATATATATATATATATCACTTACGTACCATGCGCTGAGGCTTTTTATTTACGTCACGCCACTTTTTCCTTTAAGTTCCAACGATATTATTCTCAATAATAATGCAAAGTAAAAGACACCGAAAAGAGAAAGAAAGAAATGCAAGGAGGAAAAAAAATAATAATAAATAAATAAAGAAATAAATAAGTAAATAAATAAATAAACATGTAAAAAGTAAACGAAAGAACAGGCAAAAATATATACATATATATATATATATATATATATATATATATATATATATATATATATTTCTATTGATATCGGGTCAACCCCATTGAGTAAAAAGAAGAACAAAAAGAAAAAGAAAAAGAAAAAGAAAAAAAAAATAAAGAACGTAGGAGGGGGAAAAAGGACTTGACGTCCTTTGATAATGTCTTCTTTTTTTCTTCTTTTTTTTTTTTCTTTTTATATATATATTTTTTCTCTTCTTTTTTTCTTTGCGTCTACATCAGACTCCTCTCTCCTCTCTGTTAAACTTGTTTTTTCATTTTCGGCTCTCTCTCTCTCTCTCTCTCTCTTTTTCTTTTTCTTCCGTTTTCTTTTTTTTTCTTTTTCATTCGTCGTTCTCATTTTTCCTTTTCCTATTATTCTTTGTCTCTCTCTTTCTCTTTCTCTCTCTGTCTCTCTTTCATTCTCTCTCTCTCTCTCTCTCTCTTTCTCTCTTTCTCTCTGTCTCTTTCTTTCTTTTTCTCTTCCTCTCTATTTTGTGTTGCGCGAACTAAAGTTTTGAACGCGCACAAATTTTTCGACTTTTCGTACCTGTCCTTTACACGCTCGTCCTCCCTCATCCCTCTTCCAGAAAAAAAAAAAAACTAAATCCCTTTTCTCATTTCCACATACATCTACATATGCATATCACACACACACACACACATACACACAGAGGCAAACAGAACAACAAACAGGTACATACAGACGTATATATATATATATATGCACTGATGAATACGAACACGAACACGCACGTACATAAATCATACATATAAACACGCATAAATACATATTCCTCTCTCTGTCTATCTCTATCTCTATCTCTATCTCTATCTCTATCTTTTCCTTCTTCGTAATTCCATTTTTTACAATCGGATCTATCGCGGCATCTAACGCGGTATGCGTTAACCCGAAGCTCTATATGTTGGCCCTACTTTTTTGGCTGGCGAGATTTTATATTTTTGGAATTTTTGCGGCAACATATTTTCCCGTCAATTTTCCCTTAACCCCTTCCAACCCGTCCCCAACTTCAAACTCCGTCACCCTCGTTTCAACCCTTCTCATGAAAAAAAAAAGAACAAAAAAAAAAAGAAAGAAAAAATCCAAATCAAAAAGATTAATCTCGCGGGCTATCCTAAAGCTCGTTTTGTTTCTTTTTTTTTTTCTTTTTTTTTTTGTGGATTAAAAACTACAGGAAAAGAAAAAGATTTATAAGATTTATCCATAACCCTTCCAGATTTAATACACCTTCTCCCTTCCAATCCATCCATCTACAACCACCACCCCCACACACCCCTACCCCACCTACTATTGCCAACTAGTGTGTCCCAAAAGATTTTTTCCAGGTGCACGCAGCCATACGGATTTTTCAGAAGCTGATAAACAATTTTTGAATTCAGCTGTGTTCTTTAAGCGTAAAACATATAAAAGAACAAAGTATTTTACAACCCCTATTTTACATTTTTTACAGGGCCTAATAACTCTCTCTTTGTTCGTTGCCGTTGGTTTTTCCACCCCTAAACCCCCTTTTTAATCAAACAACCCAAGCATCCCTCTCTGATCGATTAATTCATTGTATTGTTTGAGATATATGCATATAATTAATTAATGAGAAGAGGAGGTTTTGATTGAGAAAAAAAAAAAAAAAAGAAAAAAAAAAGAAAAAAGAAGGGAAAAAAATGAGGAAAAAAAAAAAAAGAAAAAATAATAAGTAAACGTTATTGTTAAATATTTTGCATATCGAGGATAAGAGAAATTTTTTGGAAAGAGAACAAAAAAGTAAAAAAAAAAATGTAATAAAAAATAAAAGTCAAACAGAAGTGCAAAAAAAAAAAAAGATAAGTAAAAAAGAAACAAAAAGAAAATAGGAACACATGGACTTAACAATTTTCACAGACTAATAATCTTCTATGGACTAATTAACTTACTTTAATTGTTATACTCATTCACGTGTTTTTGTCTTTCCTTAAAGCATTTGCAGGAGGATGATCCAGGTTTTGAACACAGCTAGTCATTAAGATTTATATCACACTCTATAACGTAATATTACAATTACCTACTGATATGTACTCACTATACACTCAGTGTTATTTCTGATGGTTAACGTGATTACGTCAGTAAAAGGATGTTTCGTTTTTATACTTTTAGTTCATTGAACTCTCTTGCCACGTGTTATGACGTATAGAAAGCAAGGCTGTACGTTCGCGTATACCGTTGCATACACAGATCTCGTGTCATCATTTGCTTCATATCTTTTTTTTTTTTCTTATTTTTTTTCCTTTCTTCTTTATCAAGATGAAACGTAATGGATTTCTAAGTATTATATACATACATACATATACGTATATATATATATAATACTTAGATACACGTATACATATTTCGAAGAAATATTATTCGCGAAAGAATAAGCAACGGCTACGTTTTCGAACTACAGCCTGCGAGTGAAATGCTTACATATACGCACATATATACATATATAAATCATTGAGAAAAAGATATCGAAAAGAAAAAACAAAAAAAGAAAACAAAAGAAAACAAAAAAGAGAAAAAAGAATCAGTAATAAACAAGCGAAAGAAAAATTGCTAACGTAGAAATATCGGTTTTGCAAGGAGATAAGAAAGTATTAATGAAGAAAAGAAACAAGAAAAAAGAATAAGAAAAAAAAAAAATTCGCATACCGAGCATACACGCACACGCACACACGATTATATATGTATATGTATGTATATACGTTTGTATGAGAAACGCACTTTTTTTCACTATATATATATTTCACACATATACACAGACATATATATATATATATTTCTATATCTCTGATATATCTAAGGCTCTTCTGTCTTTAGTTGAGATTTAGTTTTACCTATCGTTTGCACATGTTTAGAGCATGCCTTCGTTTGTTTAAAAATCCCTACGACTTCCTCTAGTTTCTTTTCCCTACAAACCTTCACAAAAAAGAAAAGAAAAAATATATATATATACATAACCAACAAGAAAATACGAAAAAAAAAAAAAAAAGAAAAGAAAAGAAAAGAACATAACCACTATCGTCCACAAAATGACCACAAAAACCGAATCACCGATCCTCCATCGAGCATTCCCCCTTTCTTTTTCGAAAAAGAAAAAAAAATCGAAAAAGAAAGGAACAACCAAAAATCATTGATCCAAAAAAATACTTGGCCACCGAAAACCATCTCCGTCCAGCCTCGAAATCAAAAAGGAAAAAGATCCAAAAAAAAAAAAAAAAAAAAAAAAAACAGAACCGAAAAGGTCGCCGAGTAACGTCGAGTCTGCGAAGCCATTATCCTCCATCTCTCTCACACATACGTATTTTCCCTATCTCTCTCTCTCTCTCTCTCTCTCTCTTTCTCCCTCACCACTCTCCTTTCTCTCTATCTCTATATATCTATCTATCTTTTTCTCTTTTCCTATGAATGGCATGCCGATGCACGAGACGATTTTGCTTTTTGATTTCTAAATCCAGATCCTGTCGATCCCCTCCCCCTTCCTCCTCCCCCGATCACATCCCGATCCATCCAATACCCTCCCTCTCCATGTGATGAGAGCCTCTCGACTCCATGATCGATGGAGGTGTTCGATGCTCGAACCCGCATGTCGAACGTTTTTTCATCCCCCTCGGTCCCACCATAAATACCCGTTCCCCATACTTCTTAATCAAAAACAGTCCGATGCACGTTCCGATTTAACCTGCAATACCAATCCTAGAGATAAGGGGAGGAAAAAGAATTGGGGATATTAGATATAGGGAGAGACTGAGAAACGAAAGATACGACTCACGTATAATATATATATATATATACACACATATATATAAATATATGTATATGTATATATATAAGTATATAAATATACATGTATACATATATAAATCTATATAAATCTATATATATATATATGTATATATTATAGAAGAATATTACAAAAGGATTAGTAAAGTCGATATTTTTAAACAATCAAAAGGTAGAACTGAAAAAGAATATAACAGAGAGTGTGATGGTAGAAAAAAAAGAAAAAGAAAAAAATAAGGAAAAATAAAAAAATAAAAAACGGGAAAAAGGAAGTCGTACTTTCGTCCTCGTAGTCTCTAACGATCTTTCTTCCCCTCGCTCTTTCTCTCTCTCTCTCTCTCTATCTCTATCTCTCGTTCTCCTTCTCCTCTCTACAGATTCACCCACAAAGATCCACTTTCGTTTCAGCTAACATCCACCCCCTCTTCTTCCTCAAGCCCCCTCAACCTCGAAACCAAGCTCCGATAGTTCCCAACGACTAACCACTTCTCCTCACCCTCTCACCCTCTCTCTCTCTCTCTCTCTCTATTTCTCTCTCTCTCTCTCTCTCTCACTTCCCATTGTCCTCGTGTGGAACCGAACACGATCCTTTTCCATGTCCAACGAGGACACAAAATCTCCGTTACCCAAGTACCCTAAAACCTTCCGCAGACTCGGCGTAGCGAGATGCGACGATAAAAGATATATTCTATATATAAATATATCTATATACATATAAAAAGCACTGCTGAAAGCACCCTGCCGTGTAAGCTCGCACATTGTCAAGCACAGGCTATTAAAAAATTTTCTCTCTCACCACTGTATATTTCTTATATATCTATATGTCCACACGCGTAATATTATTGCCTATATATTTGCTATATTATTACGTCACCACGTCACCATATTTATTATATCAGCACTATTGTTATTATATTATATCACTTATATTATCGTCACCGCTACTGTATTAGATCGTGTCGTGTGTGTATTTATTCAGATATTAGAATCGGCACCACCTGCTAATAATAATAATAGTAACAATAATTACGATAATAATACAGTAATAGTAATAATGATATTAATTGGGCCAACGAGAAATTGATATTTTCCTATGAAGAAAAAAAGTCAAAAAAAAAAAGAAACAAAAAAAGAAAAGAAAGAAAGAAAAAAGAGAAAGGAACAAGAAAGAGAACAAGAACAAAGAATGGAAAAGGAAAAATAATCACTTCTTCACGCGGGCACCGTGTTTTATTTTTTTTTGTATGTCTCGCACCCCACCACGCACGCATATACACGTAGGAGCCGTGTGTGAGAAGTCGTGAGGTTGAAAAAAAAATATTGTGCGCGCGCGAGCACGAGCCTCCTGTACCATAGTATAATGTAATTATGTAAATCTACAGCACGATGTAAGATAAAAAAAAAAGAAAACAAAAAAGATAGAAACAAAGAAATCGATCTCTGTAAAGTGCGACAACATGATTTTTTCTCTCTCTTTATCTCAAAAAAAAAAAAGAACGAAAAGAAAAAAGTTAGCATTCGGTAATTAATTATAAGCCATCGTGACTTTTATTAAATTCTAATTGCGATTGTCATGGTTGAATTACATCGGTCTTCTCTCTCTCTCTCTCTCTCTCTTTCTCGTTGTAATCCATTTATTATCGGCGATAAAAGCTCGGTAAACCACAAAGCATTCGCATCGTCATTGTCATTCACGAGACTCACCTGGGAGAACGACATTTCTTCGTCAATTTGTTTGTAATAAAATGGAGATAAATTGTAGAACGAACGACCCAAGCACTTTTTCTCGTTTCATTTTTACGATTACAACGATACTACCGGCGGTTCCATGGGCGAAGGTCTTTCTATAAAAAGAAATAAAAAAATAAAAAAATAAAAAAATAAAAAAATGGAAGTTTTAAACCATACACACATGGAGAAAGAGAAAGAAAAAAAGAGAGAGAGGAAGTCACATAAAAAATAGATTTCAACAAAAAATAACACGCACGCACTTATATATATACATACACACACACACACATATATATTCGATTAACTAACGCGTAGATATTTTAATCTGATCGTAGATATTCTAATTTATTTTAATAATCAAACAAACGCACTTTACATGCGATCGATCTTTATTCGATCGATCGATAAAATTCTCTTTCATTCATTTTCCCATTCATTTTTCTCGAGTAAATATTTGTGGAAACGTTGATGCGGTTTAATAAAACTGAAAGAAAGATGGAAAACACGCGCCCGCACAAATATGAGAGCTCATTCATTCACTCACTCATTCATTCACTCACTCACTTACTCACGCACGGCTATATATATATATGCGCACGGAATATTCACCGAGCATAAGAGCACTTTCGCGATACTTGGAGTGTATATGATTGTTACGTGAACGATACGATATCGTGCCGAGCACCAAAGCACTAAAAAGCACCCCCGAAAAAGCAGCAGCACAAGCCAGCAGTTTCTTACCCCGTTCGTTCGCAAGAAATCCGCCCCGCCCCTCACTACTACTATTACTATTCACTACTACTAACTACTATACTGTCGTACGAGTGAAACGACGAAATCCTGTCGATTTAATCAAAAACGATTGATTAGAAGATTAGTATAATTTTATTACTTACATACCTATGTACGTATATGCATGTATGTAGGTTATTATATTTGAGTTTTAATTAATAAATTTCTATATATTCTCGATTAAATATTTGTTCTATTGTTTCTTCGATCTTTGTTATTATTATTAAAAAAAATATATATATATCGACATGATTTCGATCGTGCGTGCCTGTGTGAATGTGAAAGCGTGATTGAATAAAAGTGATAAAAGGATGCAAGGGAAGGACGACGCGAGGTTCGAATACGATACGAGATCATTTTATAATTTAATTGGGGAATTTAAAAAAAAAGAAAACAAATAATAAAGAGAAGAGAATAAAAAATAAAGAAACAGACCAAAAAGAAAAGTAAAAAAAAAAAAACAATAACTTTGAGAAAGCGATTGTCGAGTATCTGTGGGTGGGAGGGACGGGTGGGGGATGACAAACGGTTGTCGTCTAATCTTTCGATATATAAAAAAAAGAAGTAAATTCAAAAAAGAACGAAGGATGAAAAATATACGGAATATATATATAAAAAAAAAAAAAAGAAAAAAAGCCGAGTCAAAAATATACCGATAAACAATCAGGATTCTTCGGGGATTGGGATCGAATTCTCGCGCGCGCGAAAGAAAAAAAGAATAAAATAAAATAAAATAAAATAAAATAAAATAAAACAAACCCGCACTACGCGTTTTATCAAACGTCGCGAATTTTGTCCGTTTCGATTTTCTTCGGGGAAATTATTAAAGAAAAGAAAAAAAAAAGAAAAAGAAAAAGATGATCGAATTAGAAAAAAAAAACAAATTTGTTAAATATAATCCAACGGATTGAACGGGAAGAAAGTGTAAATAAAAAAGAAAATACAGAACGGACGAACGAACGAAAAAGGAAAAAAAAAAAAAGAAAGAAATAACGAAAAGAAAAGGAAATCAAAGAAAAAGCAACGAAGGTGATCTCTTCGATACATTTGAATACCAATATTACGTGACGAGTCGATACCTCGATGAATTTTTTTTTTTTTTGCTTTTTTTTTTACAAGGAGAATCCTCCTCGTCCGTTTGTAACATTAATCATGGGATTTATACTTTTTCTAGTCTAACGAGAGTAATCAGCCACAAACGCAATTAATGAAAAAAAAATTTTTGTTATCTTTATTGTATTTATTTATTCATTCATTTATATATGTATTTATTTATTAGTTTTGTTTTATTGCAACTCGTTATCCGGCTTAGGTAACGCGAATTTATTTATTTCTAAGAAAATAAAATAACAAAAGAGAAAGAGAGAGAAGGAGTGGGAGAGGGAGGGAGGGAAAAAGATAAAGAGAGAGAGAGAGAGAGAGAAATAGAGTTAAAATTTTTCACATCGAAAAATGTGAAAAGCTCTCTTCTCTCTTTTTTATCACATTTTCGAGTTATGTAAACAACGAATAACCTATTCGCACTTGTATTCCCTTATCTACATATATATATATATATATATATATATATATATATGTTATACATACATATGTATGTACGATATATGCATCGTTATAATTAATAATTCGCTCTCATTCGTATTATAATTTCATTGAAATAATTAACTACCGTTCGTTTCGATACGGTTTTTCTCGGCTTTATTTGAAAGCTACTCTGTAATTGCAGCTAGTTCTTTATTTTCTTTCTTTTTTATTATTATTATTATTATTATGATTATTATTATTATTTATTTATTTATTTATTTATTTATTTATTTATTTTTTCTTCCTCTTTTTTTTTTCTTTCTTTTCTCAAATATCGAAAAATTCATTGAAATGCTTCTTTCCCGATTATATGAGGATACATTCGTGTTGTAGCTGCGATATACGATCAAAAAATAATACGAGAAAGCAGCATAAAAATATATTTATCGTTTTATATAATGAAAGTATTTTAAATTGAAAAAAACGTGTAACGTGTAGATCTATAATAGATCCTTGTTATTAAATGAACAATTTTCTTCTCTTAGAGATCAAATGCTCTTTTCAAAATTATCAAACTTTGTGACAAGATAGGATGTTAAAGGTCATTCATGATTTTTATGATAACGTGTTATCAAGTTAAAATAAATATTACGTCATAATTATTACGAAATGTCTATCAGAAAGGATTACTGTAATAATTGTTATACAAAACTAGATAACAAATTATTTCTTTGGAATTATGGATTTTGTTTAAAAAAAAAAAAGAAATAAAAAAAAAAAGATGTGCTCTAAATTGTGCAACTTTTTTTTTCTGTATTATTACAATACGTAACGTGAAGTTTCTATTTCCATGCGGATAAATACAAACAAATTTTTGAGTTTTTATCTCATTATATAAATAATGAAACACACCGAAATTCCACATCCTTTAGCATTAAATAGGATGCACAGAATGTTTTTACGTTTGCCGAGTAAACTTTTTCCAAAAATATAATAATAATAACAATATAACAATAATAATAACAATAAGAATAATAATAAAAATAATAATTTTTTTAAATCATTGATACGTTTAATCGGTTCATCTTAAGGAAAATCTACTTAAACGATTAAAATTGTATTACTATCACAGTACCACCATAAAACACCACCAAAGAAAGATATTTTTGAATAGTTTTTATCGTCCCACTGATCGATGCTTTTATTACTTTTATCGTAGCTCCAACATAAACGCGCCTTAATGCTCGTTAACTAGGACACGAAAGTAGGCAGTACGTCGTTGAATTTTATTAACCCTTTTATTGAGAAAAAAATAAGGAAAAAAAGAAAGAAAAGGAAGAAAGGAAAGAAAGAAAGAAAAAATAAAAAAATTAAAATAAAAAAAAAAAGATAGAAACAACGAGTCGTGAAATTTCTCTCGTAACATTTCAAAGATCGAACATGTTCGATCAATTTTTTATTTCGATCATATTCTTACAGCGTTTGATATTTTTTTTATATCTTATTATTTTCTTTGTTTTCTTTATCTTCTTCTTATTCTTATTCTTATTCTTCTTCTTCTTCTTTTTCTACCTCCTCGTTTTCTTTTTTCTTCCATTTTAATTTTTCTTTTTTGTTTTTCTCTTTATATTCTTAAAACGTACGACTCGTAAACACATTGTTTAAAATATTATATTTATTCAAATTTACGTTCTGTACATGCAACGATTTAAGACCTCGTTCTCGTCTCGATTCCGTAAGTTGAACCACCGTTGTATAGGTGTATGTGTATATAAATATATACACACACACAAGTTTTACTTTTTTTATTTTCTATATGCATTAAAAATTATTCTTCTTTTTCTTTTTCTTCTTATTATTATTATTCAACACTCTAGCTGCGATATTTAGTGAAATTTTAATACACCGTACATAGAAGAATGTGCCGTTTTAACAACGCGAAATTAATTATAATCTTTTCTCTCTCTTTCCTTTTTTATTTCTTATAATTATTATTATTATTATTATCATTATTATTATCGTTATTACTATTCTTATTATTGTTATTATTATTGTTATTATTATTATTATTATTATTATTTTATTTTTCGCCATACGTTTTATTAAATAACAGAAACGTCTACTAAAATAAATAAAACATTTTTAATCTTAATGAATCTCCGACGAAAGACCGCACGCTCTCGTTGTACGTACGATCAAATATTTTTCAAATGTTTCCTTTCATCAAAAAGAAATTGGAAATTTATTTTCAACGAGATACAAAGTTGAGTAATTTAAATTATTACCAATCGCAATTTTTAACACAAACGTTGAAACGTTTTAATATTCGCGTAACTCGTTTTAATCTATGCGAAAATAAAAATCGCTTGTAAACGTTTCAAAAGGATGAGAGTGTGCTTTGATTCGTCTTATACATCGCAATTAATTAATTATCTATTTATATCGTTTAAACTAATCTCGACTGATTAACGCAAGTAAGTCAATGTTGTTACGCATGGTGTATTAATAACCTTGTTTTTCCCCTTAGTTAATTCCATTAGTTTTTATATCGACCGATTTATAGATTTTAGCTATTATTATTCACTAGGACAATAATGACAACGATTAACGATTAACGATTAACGATGACGACGACAATTACGACAACGATGACGATGACAATTACGACGACGTCTTCTCCCGCGCGTACGTGCATTTCATTCATTGATGATGTGTGATACGAGAGAGAGAGAGAGAGAGAGAGAGAGAGAGAGAGAGAGAGAGAGACTCGCGTAAATCTTTTATCCCATTTCGAACCCGTGAAATTTTGCGATTTTTACACGAACGAGTGTCGTGGCGGCGTGGGGTGGATGCAAGAAATAAAAAAAAAAAATATAGAAAATGAGAGAAAATGAAAGACAGAGTGAGAGAGAGAGAGAGAGAGAGAGAAGAATAGAATGAACGAGGACAAGAGCGTACGATGATGAATGAATCATTCAAGAGTAATGAAGTAAATGAATGAATGAGAGAGAGAGAGAGAGAGAGAGAGAGAGAAAGAAATTTTTTGACGGTACCCGAGGAAGTGATATCCTAACAAACAAAGAAACAAAAAAAAAAAGAAAGAAAAATAACAGACTTTTTGTCCGAGCTACCATTTTTTGCGGGTGACTTTTTGGAGTTGCGAAAACAACAACAACAGTAACAAAATAAAAAAAAAGAAAAGATTTGAACGAAAAAAAAAACAAAAAACAAAAAAGAATTTTTCCTCGAAAGACACTCCACCCCTCCGGCACTACTACATCCCCGACTTCGTATCGCGAGTTTTTTTGAATGCATCACTCGAAAAAATCATATCGCGAGAAAAAGAAAATAAGAAAGAGAGAAAGAATATATACGATTAAAATAGAAACGAGAATGTGTCGAGAGTATCAGCGCGTTCGTGTGACAACAAATTTTTGTCTTTTTTTCCTTTTTTTTTTTTTTCTAATATAAAGTTTTTTCTCGAGAAAAGATAAGGAAGAAAAAAAAATTTTTATATATATATGTATATATATACGAGAGAGAGAGAGAGAGAAAGAGGCTAGCACACGTATGTATGTATGTATGTATGTACGTACGTACTTACGTACGTACGTATGTACGTGTAAGTAAGTACGTTCGTCCGGGGCCCCTGTTTTTTACGATACGAGGTTGTACGAAGGGAGAAGATGATATTTTTTTCCCCTCGGCGTTTTACAAAAACGTACGACAAAATCTTTGTCATTCATCATCATTATCATCATGACCATCATCATCATCATTATTGTCGTCATTTTTATCATTATCATCATCATCATGATCATCATTATCATTGTCAACAAAAACAACAACAAAGATCCAAAGAACCATAAATATTCCCTTCTTTTTATATTCTTCTTCTTATATACTTATGGTTTCTCCTATTTCCTATAGCTTTCTTTTCGTAGACATTCTTTATCATAGGTCTTTCCCTTTTTCTGACACCCCCTTTCGAGGAGGAAGTAACGCGTTGTTCGTCGATCTTGATCGATCCTTCGATCGATCTATCGATCCTTTCAACTTTGACGGAAAACTCTTAGAAAAAAGAAGGAAAAATAATAAAGAAACAAAAATTCGTCTTTTCGAACCGTAAAAAAAGTAAGGAAAAAGGAAAAAGAGAGAAATAAAGGGAAGAATAAAAATAAAGATGAAAATTTAAAATGGTGATCTTTCTTTTTTGCCTTAACTATAATATTTTCAAAAGAGAAATAATGTTGCTTCCTTCGCGAAACGGGTGTACATGAGCCTATAGTTATTTCATATTTGGAGTAGTGATTGCGCATGCCAATAATAAAAATAAATAATTTTAAAGATATATAAAAAAAAAAAAAAAGAAAAGGAACAAAAAAAAATATGCATAGAAAAAGAGAGAACCAAGAAAGAGAAAGAAAGAAAGCAAGAGAAAAAAAAAAAAGTAAAACGAAAGATATTCTCACGTCTCCCGCCTCTCTGCTAATTCACTGCCACTGGGTGGAACGAGCTAATATAACTTTTTTTGTTAAACTCTAATCTCTCTAAAGATAAAATTCATAGATGTCGAGTGATATTTGCCCATCGAAGATCGTCGACGGTACGAGAAATATGGACTCTGATGATGATATATAATATTGATATATAATATAAATTGTTATATATTCGTAGAGATGGAGAAGGGACGAACGATGATAGAACGATTAGTATGAATATGACGAGTTGAATGATTTTTACGAGTGCCTGTTTAATAATAATTTCAACGAATGAACGAGCGTGTATGTTTATGTATGTATGTGTGTGTGAGTGAGAGAGAGAGAGAGAGAGAGAGAGAGAAAGACAGAGAGAATGTGTGAAAGAAAGAGAGAGAGAGAAAGGGAAAAAGTTAAAGGGCAGTTCCCGAGGGAGAGACAGTTGTTCACTGTCAAAAATATTTTTTTTTCCTCTCCCTAACGAAAAATAATAAGAATATATATACAAATATATATATATATATATATATAGAGAAAGAAAGATAGATAGATAGATAGATAGAGAGAGAGAGAGAGAGAGAGAGAGAGAAAGAGAGAGAGAGAGAGAGAGAGAGAGAGAGAGAGAGAGAGAGAGAGCCAAATATTTTGACTGTTCACGAGTAAAAATATATCTAGTAGAGTATATTACTTGCATTATATACCCAATATTTCTGATATGCCTATGAGAAAGAAAGAGATATCCAAACAAATATTTTTGTAATTTATTCTTATATTACAAATTTTATATACGTGCGAAGTTGACACGAATTTTTACGAGTTTTTTTCCCACTTTTTTGGCGACTTTTGGGGCGCAGATGACAAAAGTGAGTATCCCTTAGCTCGTCTCGAGTTGTGCCATATAATTAATAATAATAATCTTTTCTTTTTTTTTTTTTTTCTTGTTTTTTTTTTCTTTTCTTCATTTTCTTTTCCTTCATATATCTTCACAAGTCTCTCTGTAATCTTTTTTCTTTCTTTTTTTTTTGGTTTTTTATTTTGTTTTGTTTCTCCTTTCGCTTCCTTTTTTCGTTTCAGCATTTTTATTCTTCTTACATTTTTACCGTTTATATACGTATATTCATATATATATATATATATATATATATATATATATATATATATATATATATAAACGTATGTACGCATTATTACATGTTACTTTGTTACATTTTCTTTTCTCTCGTTATTTTTTCATGGTACTGTCAGAGAGCATTTTTGAGATGCCACTTTTGCTTTAGTCGTTGTTGTTTTCTTTCCCTTTTTTTTTTTTTTTACTTTCTTTGCCCTTTTTTTTTGCAGCAGCAACAGCAGCATCCAAGCGTATAGCCATGCGCCACGCGTGCACAATGTATCTGACGTGAAACATTCTAAACGTCGATCAATGAAACACACAGAGAGAGTTATGGCGTGTCCGATACGTTGTTCGAGAGATACGTTTCGCGATCGGTGCCAGAGATGATCTTTGATAGAAGACACTTTGTAAAACGATATCGACAGTAACCTGTTTGCACGTTGTCACAACTTGTAGAATCATGAACGGTTATCAATTTTTAAACGGTTTTACAACATCATTGTAAATTGAAGATCGTGGCCGAAACGAAAAGAAAAAAAAGTTTATATGTATATATAAATCAAATTTTTTTTCTTTTCTTTTTTATATATATATATGTGTGTGTGTGTGTATATATATATATATGTATGTATATACAATCGTATAGTTCAGATACATCGTTTGTGCACGCATAACGCATTTGCCTATAAAACTTTTTTTTTCGCTCTACATAGAAAAAAAAAAACGAAAGTATATATATGAATCCACACGTGTCTCGTTCCGTCGTTTTTCGATGATGATCGATCGATCGATCATAAGATCTACATCGATGTTCGCATATGTAGTTAGCGCTCATCTCGTGTAATTTTGTGCGACGTGTCTAAAAAACTGATAGTTATTAATGATTAGGCAGTGCTGAGAATTTTTTTTTTTCTTTTTTTTTCTTCTTCCTTTTTTTTTATATATATATATATATATATCTTTATTATGTTCCACGTTATCGTATTTATTTTATTTATACGAAAAGAAAGCACAAAAATTATAATAATAATAATAATAATGATAATTGCCGAATAAGCGAATCGTTCAAGTATAATAATCTACCTGTACGTTTGATCTAACGATCAAAAATTGTTTTTACTTGTTAATTTCAAAAGATCGAAAGGGAAAAGTCGCCATGAACGTTTCTCATGATCTTGAACGTTTCGTTACATTCGACTACACGATTCAATCTTCGTTATCATTACTAACGTCTTCGTTGATTCGCGTTTCCGTGCTTAAGCATCAGCTATATCTACGAGCAACAACGTTGACGATAAATATTTTTAAAACTCATTCGCAAAAAACCGAGCGACGTTTTCTTTCGTGGAGAAAAAGAAAATAGTATCAAAAAAGAAAATAAATAAATAAACCAATAAATAAATAAATAAATAAATAAATAAATAAATAAATGAGTAAACGAGTAAATAAATTAATTAATTAAAGAAAAGGATATATATATAAAAAAGAAAAAATACGACGAATAAAGAAAAACGTTAATGAAACGCGGGAGGAAAATAGGGACGTATAATATAATATATATATATACTATATATATGTATCCATATATATATATATTAAAAAACACAAATTATTGGTATTCAAATGGAGCATTACCGGGGCGAGGGGTTTATATCGTTATTAGAGCATGGGGTGCGGCGTGCCTCGTAATATTGTTTGTACGTCGTTTTGTCCGTGAGTGATTGTGGTGCCGGCATGTCGATATCATCCTATATCGATTTTATTTTCTTCTTTTTTTCTTCTTCTTCTTCTCTTCCTAATTCTTTTTCTTTTTTATCCATTTCTATATATTTTTTTCTTTTTCTTTTTCTCTCATTTCTTTTCCACAACAGAGAAAGCGACGAACGAACGAACGAACGGACCAAAAAGAAAAAAAAGAAAAAATAAAAAATAAAGAAGGAGAAAATACGGACGAACGTTGTTGACATTTTGACAAAACAAATTAAATTTTGTTTTCTCTCTTTAATTTATTTTCTTCGTTCACAGGACGTTCACAGAGGAAATGAATTATCCTAATTTCTTTTTTTTTTTTGCTTTTTATCATGATATTATTTCAGGTATTTTCTTGACAAGAAATTATTCGTTTTACGTTTATACAGATATACACATATGTGTTTGTATAGTTATATTGATTTTTCCTTTTGTTTAATTATTACTATTATATTATTATTATTATTATTAACTACTGAGTTTTCCAACCCTGTAAAAACCCTCCCACCGTTTCCCTCCCTTGTATGAAAGCGTGTGATATGGCGAGAAAGAGCGATTGTAAGTGTGATGCATGCTAGCGATAAAGTGCCCCATTTAATTGTAGCTTGGGTTACAGTGCCAGGAGATCCTCAAAACGTCAAAGTAACGTCGATCAATTCGACGGCGATACACGTCGAATGGGATCCGCCGAAGGCTAAGGACCAAAATGGGGTGATTAGGGGTTACCACATACATGTACAAGAAGTACGAGAAGAAGTACGTTTCCTTTCTTTTTTTTTTCATTTCTTTTCTTTTTATTTTTTCGTTTCTTTTCCCCTTACTTTTCTTCTTAATCACCTGAGCAGAAATTTGAGTTTAAAAAAAAAAAAAGAAAAAAGAATTTACATACGACGAATTTATATATACATAAATCATTTCATTTATATACATGAAATTTATATAGAAACAACTTACAAGTATAGAAATTAATATAAATATGTATACAAATGTTATACGTATGTATACGTGTATGAAAAGTTGTATATTTGTAAGTTGATATGAACCAAAAAAAGAAAAAAACCAGAAAAAAGAAGAAAGAAAAATAGACAAAGTGTAAAGCTTCCAAAGATATATCGATGATACTTAAGATAACTCAAGATTATGTTAACCGAACATTTGGAAATTTTATCAGGGAAGAGACGACGTGTTTAACGAACCGATACGTCGCGACGTCCAAGAGGACGGTGTACGAGAAATAAATATCACAGGACTGCAACCGGATACAAGGTACTCCGTACAGATAGCCGCGTTGACGAGAAAAGGTGACGGTGATCGATCGGCACCGGTTCACGTTAGAACACCAGGCGGGGTACCAAACAGACCACAAGTTAACATAAAGTAAGAAATCTTTCGACGTTGTCTCGTTTCGAAAAATAAAAGATCGAAAAAGAACGAAAAAAGAACGAAGAGAAGCTTCTTTTTTTATATTTTTTATATATTATATATATTTTTTAAAAATCCTTTTAGAGTCCTCAGCAGAGATCCCGTCGTCCTTGAATTAGAATGGATGGAACCGACCCAAACGTATGGCGATTTATTGGGTTATAGAATTCGTTATGGTATTAAAAATCAAACGTTGAAAAAAGAATTCATTCGTGGGACTCGTCAGCATACTTATAAAATCACCGATCTCGGTAAGATCATAATCATAGTATAACATTGGCATTTTGATTGATAGCAAGATTGATCTACGTATAAGGGATAATAGAATTGATCGTAAATAATTTTCGTTTGAAGAAGAACGCGGCGTCGAATACGAGTTTAGAGTTGCCGGTCAGAATAGTATAGGATATGGTCAAGAAACGGTACAATATTGGTCAAGTCCCGAGGGAGAACCTAGCGGATCACCAACCAATTTGTCTTACTTCTTCCAAACGCCTGACACCCTCTGCGTCACTTGGGACAAACCGTTGAGACAACATAGGAATGGACAGATCATTGGTTACGACGTTCAGTTCAATAAAAAGAACGATCATTCGTCGATCATCGAAAGGAACACGACGAAAACCCGAGAGGTATTTTCGAATTTGGAGGAGGACACGGAATACGTTTTTCACGTTAGAGCAAGAACTATGAGAGGTAGTGGTCCATATTCCGAAAAGATAACGATAATAACGGAGAAGGATATCGGTAGAGCACCGATGTTCGTCAAGGCCGTAGCAACATCCGAATCGAGCGTCGAAGTTTGGTGGGAGCCAGTACCCAATCGTGGCAAGATCGTTGGTTATCAAGTTTTCTATACTACAACACCGGTCGAGGATCTTGACGAGTGGAAGCAAAAGACGGTAGGACTGACCGAATCAACTGACCTGGTCAATCTCGAGAAATTCACTCAATATGCGATAACAGTAGCCGCGAGATACAAAACTGGTCTCGGTAGGATCAGTCAAAAGATCACAGTAACTGTCAAACCTGAAGACGTGCCTTTGAATCTCAGAGCACCGGAATCGTCTACACACTCTATGACGTTATCATGGACACCTCCTATAAGACTGAATCCCACCAATTACAAGGTGTCCTTCGACGCGGTTAAAGAGTTCGTCGATTCTCAAGGTATAACGCAAACGCAGATCGTACAACGTCGGCAAATTCTTTTTGATCCTAGCGTAACCAGTACGACCATTAACGAACTTCAACCGTTCACTACGTACAACGTTAACGTCAGTGCCGTACCACGCGATGGACAATACAGGCCACCTGCTAAAATCACCGTAACCACACAAATGGCCGCACCGAAGCCTATGGTCAAGCCAGACTTTTATGGCGTCGTCAATGGCGAAGAGATTCAAGTGATCCTACCTCAGGCGTCCGAAGAGTATGGACCAATTTCTCATTATTATTTGATCGTCGTACCTGAAGACAAATCTACGGCTGACAAACAGCCTGATGAACTTACGGAAGATATAATTACCGGCAAGAGTGCCAAACAGGAACGAGAAAATGCACCATACATCGCTGCTAAGTTCCCACACAGAGACATTCCTTATACTTTCCATTTGGGAAGTGGCGATATATATGAGGGATATGAAAATAGAAAATTGGAGAGGAATAAGAGGTATAGAATTTTTGTACGAGCTGTGGTCGACACTCCTAGAAAGGTCAGTACTTTGTCGTTCTATTTTAGAAGAGACATAATCTTACCCAATAATCAATCCCAAACAATCCCACTTTTCAGCATCTCTACACTTCCTCGCCATTCTCCGAGTATCTTTCGTTGGACATGAGAGAAGTTCCACCGGGCGAACCACCGCGTCGACCAAACCCAAATACTCCGGTCGATAAAAATCCTGAAGTGTCTGTTAAAACCAGTGGACAGGAGCCTGGTATGGTTTGGGTAATTGGACCTATAATAGCAGCACTCATGGTCAGCATCTGTATGGTTCTATTATTTGTAATAAAAAAGTAAGCCTCTCTTTTTCTACCACGTTACGAAATTGGTTCCATTTGTTCCTTGTCCTCCACGTCGTTTTTGTTTCAGACGAAGGCAACCATGCAAGGCACCAGATCAGGCAGCAGTAACTCGGCCACTTATGGCAGCGGACATCAGTTCGAATCATGCACCGTCCGACCCAGTCGAAATGAGACGTTTGAATTTCCAAACACCCGGCATGATATCACACCCGCCGATACCCATAAGCGAGTTGGGAAATCATATCGAACGATTGAAGGCAAACGACAATCTAAAGTTCAGTCAAGAATACGAGTCGATCGAACCCGGTCAGCAGTTCACTTGGGACCACTCGAACATGGAAGTGAACGCGTCAAAGAATCGCTATGCCAACGTGATCGCCTACGATCATTCTCGAGTGATCCTTCAAACGGTCGATGGGATGCCAGGGTCCGACTATATAAACGCGAACTATTGCGATGGTTATAGAAAGCAGAACGCGTATGTGGCAACTCAAGGACCACTTCAAGAGACCTTTGGTGATTTTTGGCGAATGTGTTGGGAACTTCGTACGAGTACGATCGTTATGATGACGAAACTCGAGGAAAGGACTAGAATAAAATGCGATCAGTATTGGCCAACAAGAGGTTCAGAAACTTATGGCCAGATGACGGTCACTATTACCGATATCCAAGAGCTTGCTACCTATTGTATCCGCACTTTCCAAGTTTGTAGAGCGGGTTATTCGGAGAGACGCGAGATAAAGCAATTGCAATTCACTGCATGGCCTGATCACGGTGTCCCGGAACACCCAGCACCGTTCTTACAATTTTTGCGAAGGGTTAGATCGTTAAACGTACCGGACAGTGGCCCATTGGTGGTACATTGTAGCGCTGGCGTTGGCAGGACCGGTTGTTTCATCGTTATAGATTCTATGCTCGAACGTATAAAGCATGAAAAAATGATCGACATATATGGACACGTGACGTGTCTGCGGGCTCAAAGAAATTACATGGTACAGACAGAGGATCAGTACATATTTATTCATGACGCACTTCTCGAAGCTGTTATATGTGGTAACACCGAGGTACCAGCTAGGAATCTACACTCTCACATTCAAAAGCTCATGCAACCTGAAATCGACAATATCACCGGCATGGAATTGGAATTTAAGAAATTGTCTAACATCAAAGCTGACTCCACGAGATTCATATCGGCTAATTTACCATGCAACAAACATAAAAATCGATTGGTTCATATCCTACCTTACGAATGTAGCAGAGTGTGTTTACAGCCACAACGTAACATCGAAGGATCCGATTACATAAATGCCAGTTTAATCGATGGTTACAGATATCGCGGTGCGTACATTGCAACTCAGGGTCCGCTTTGCGACACCACTGACGATTTCTGGCGTATGTTATGGGAACATAATTCGACGATCGTGGTAATGCTTACCAAGCTGAAAGAAATGGGTAGAGAAAAGTGCCATCAGTATTGGCCATCCGACAGATCTATTCGTTATCAGTGCTTCGTAGTAGATCCCATCGCCGAATACAACATGCCGCAATACATTTTACGTGAATTCAAGGTCACCGACGCACGAGACGGAGCAAGTCGTACGGTTAGACAATTCCAATTCATCGATTGGCCCGAACAAGGTGTACCTAAGTCCGGTGACGGTTTTATCGATTTCATCGGTCAAGTTCATAAAACCAAGGAACAATTTGGTCAGGATGGACCAATCACTGTACATTGTAGCGCCGGCGTAGGTAGAACTGGTGTCTTCATAACGCTTAGCATCGTCCTTGAACGTATGCAGTACGAAGGTGTTGTGGATATCTTCCAAACAGTGAGAATATTACGTACGCAACGTCCTGCCATGGTACAAACGGAAGTAAGTCGATACATCTCTCGTTCGTTCTTATTTATGTCGTAATTCTTTATTTCTTTTTTTTTTTTTGCATTTCCCTATTTTTATTTGACTTTCTTGTTTTCTTTTCAGGATCAATATCAGTTCTGTTATCGTGCCAGTTTGGAATATTTAGGATCGTTCGATCATTACGCCAACTGACAAGCCGATAATCGGGAGCAAAGAGATGCTACGAGAGAGCGAAGGGAACGGCAAAAAAATGAAAGGGATATCGGAGAAAGGGCTAAAGTACGACGTGTTTAGTACAATGGAGTTATATCGTGTTAAGTGTGCAGCAAAATGAGTAAAGCGTAGTTTTTATGCGTAACATTTACTCGTACCTTCCAAGGACAATTTATCGTAGTCGCTAAAGCGATAAATCGCTAATGTATCACAGACGATTTAAAGGAAAAAAAAAAAAAAAAAAAGAGAAAAGAAAAAAGGAGAGGAAAACGGCAAAAAAAAATAAATGAATGAATAAATAAATAAATAAATAAACAAGTAAATAAATAAACAGATAAATGAATAAATTAATAAATTAATAAATAAATAAATAAAAAGAAAAATAATAATGGTAGACGATGAAGTGCAATAGTCGAATGGTGTTGCAGCACGCATAATCGCGCAAGGAAATTTTCATTCTTGACGGTAATTTAAAATATAAATATAGAAAAGCATTCAAACAACTTTTATCCTGAAACGTAAGAAACAAAACTAGAAGATTTACGAAGAAGATAATGAAGAAGAAGAAATTGATGAAGAAAAAAAAAAAAAAGGAACAAGTTGTCGTCGTCGTATAAATAGATTTTAGAGCTATCAAAGATAAAAAGCTCGACTCGCGATTGTAGCCATAGCTAGAGCGAGCTAAACTAAAGAAAAGAAAAGAAAAAAAAAAAAAAGAAAAAAAAAAGGAAAAAACTGCCGCTTAAGTGTACGTGAATCTCCTCGTTGATGAGATGAGAGCGACCATACTCTCTCGAGGCACACTTTTTTTACTTTATACAAAATCTCAACAACCAGCTAACTAGGAACGAAAAAAGAAAAGAAGAAAAGAAGGACAAAAGAAAGAGAAGTAAAAGAAACGAAAAGAATTAGGGAATTGTCAGAACATGATCATCATCATATCGTTCTCGAATCAGAGAACATAATTGATTTACGTCGTTCGACGATAAAATAATTTTGCGAGAAACGTACATGCTCGCATACGGACATACATATACAATACAAATACGAATACGAATACGAACGCGCATCCACGCACATATAAACACATACACGCGTCGACGTCTATATCAAAATCAAAATTCGAAGACGACCTCGATCGTACGATCCCGATTCTCCGAATTGGAACATATCTTGATATATGTGAGAGTATTTATTACTAACACCTCACTTATGAAACATTCTTTGCAGCTACATTTTTGAAATCTTTTAAGAATTTCTTTATCGAAGCTTAGATAGTCTTCTAACGTTTAAGATGAAAACATGAATGAAGGAAGAAAGAAAGGAATAATAATTAAATTACAAGCATGTCTCTCTCTCCCTCTCTCTCTATCTATCTCTCTATCTATCTCTTTCTCTGTCTATCTCTGTCTCTCTATCTCTCTGTCACTTTCTTTCTCTGTCTCTTTTATCTAAATAGAAAAGAGCATCGTAATAATAATAATGATAATTATAATTATAATTATAATAATAATAATAATAAAAATAATAATAATAATAATAATAATGATAATGATAATGATATTGCACTTTACGAATCTCTTGTAAAGTGAAAGGACAAAGTAACACGAAAACTTGAATCTTGTTTATCGAAGAAAAGTGCTTCCATCGTTGACTAACAGCTGCAGAGAAGAAACTAAAAGTTGTGACACAAATAATGTCTCTCTCGTATATTTCTATGGAAAAAGTAAAAAATTAAAAATTAAAAGAAAAAAATTAATAATAAAAACAAAAAATAAAAATATTGAAAAGAAAAAGGAAGGAGAAAACGAAGAAGACGAGGAAGAAGAAAAAGGAAAAGAAAACTAAGAAGAAGAAGACTAATAATTAGAATGCACAGTTCTATCTACGACTTAAGTGGGTGATGATAACGTGGCACACATTCACGAGTACTTATCGATGGAAATTGATTGGAAGAGAATTGTTGAAAAAAAGGGATTAGACAAAATACTTCTCGATGTGGATTATCAAAGAAGAAGGAGAAGAAGAAGAGACATGAAAATTTCCACAGACTAACAGGAAACTTGCCATACTGCCAAATTGACAATTAATGCTGTACCCATTATGCACGATAGGGATCTTCTCTCATTACTTATTGTAATTTTACAATAGATTATAAGCGAATCGTTTTAAGATTTAGGATATAAGTGACGCCATTAGAACAAAGATGACATTGAGTGAAAGAAGGATGAAAGAGGAAACGGTGCCTATATTTGATGAAATATGCACACGTGGAGATCGTGCATAGTTCTATAAAGATAATTTAATAGAAGCACTGTGTATGTTGGACTCGCATAATGTAATTCTATACCCTCGAATCCTTATGTACAAACTTTCAAATCTAAGCTTCTACCTCGTCTATTATTATATCTCATTTCGATGTAACCACTCGGACGAATCTAATCTTGTCTAATAATCGATCTAATCGATCAAACGATTCATTCTTCATTTTCTTCTTCAATAAGTATGCCTTTTTGCATTTCTCAATCGAACGTATTTATTTCTACCTTTGGCACTTATCTTGGACTCGATTAAAATCATAAACTGTTTGAAATCGTATTAGCGATTTTGAAAGAGATATTTCAATATTTTTTTTTTTTCACTGACCTGAATATGAATTTTATCTTCAGTTTAGACAATAGGAAGGAAACGTTATTCTTCCAAATTGTTCGTTTGTACTATTATTATTTAAAAATGATTCGAGGGTCAGGAATTGTGACTAAGTGTACATAATTGCACCGTTTGTCATTAACAACATTATATATACATAAGATGATGAATAATATATATACATAGATATATATTATAAATATCATAAAAGAGAAGTGGATGTGCATAATAATGTGTGGATATTTTCCAGACTATCAGAATATAATCTGTTTTATTTAAAAGAGCATGTCCTATATCACGATATTTAATTTGTTTAGGTTCCATTTAGATGTTTTACATATTTTTTGATACTTTTTAATCTATCCCCGAATGTTTTTACAAATTATATATGCCACGTCTTTACAAAGTAATATTTTTCTTTTTTAATGAAATTTACTTCATATAGACTGAGTATATATATATAGACTATAATACTCGCAAGAGTTTCTATATTTATTTGCAACGTCATTTGATTCATCCGAACAAACTAAAAGCCACGTGTGTAATGTATTTTCAATATCCTAGAACGCAGCTCCGATAGATCTGCTCAACTTGCAGCTATAACTTTTGTACTACAAGAAAGTACTTAAATATTTTTCTCTCGTTCAAACAGTCATTATTTAATTAATTATTTGTCATTTTTTATTTCATTCGAAACGGATAGTTTTAATCGATTCATTTGCTAGTTTCATTCTCATTTAAATCTACTTTTAGTTTTTATACAAATCTTGACATAAATGGAAACCTTATGCTAATGTTACCGTGCTGGAAATAGATATGTATATGATGTTTTCCCATTGGATAAGTGAATATTTAAACTTATTTGGAAATAACATTACAGCATGGGAGTAACTTTATGCAACTTCATATTATCGAGAAGTACAACTAGTATCGAAGGATCTCACTAAAGTTGGCTCATATTCTTTTTCTAAGAAATATTGTACATGTTGTATGACTGGGATATAACATTTAGCGCAGCTCCATTTTATTAATAAAGGTATCAGTGAATGCTGAAGGAGAAATGAAAAGACAAATAATATTCTCAACCTGATCGAATACTAAGAAATATATTTTCCATGTTGCGTCTAAGTAATATTATTTCAATCTAAGATATTTCATAAAAGAACAAGTTACATGTAAATGCATACATGGATATCAAATCTTCTGCATTTATTCAAATTAATAAGAGATCAAACATTCTTACATTCGTATAAAAAAAGACTCAGAAAAAAAGAGCGAGTTGACTTATTTCATTAAAATGTGATTTAATGACTATACGTATACAAAACGGTCCGACTGATATTTAGCTTTCTATATACCCCATTTTTATACATTAAAAAAAAAAAGAAGAAAAAAGATTGTTAAAAAGAAAAAATATTATCAGCCGATACTCTTTTAGTGACGACTAATCCTTATAAAATCCTAGTAGTCTTGTGGTTGGACTGTAAATATATATACATACATATATATATATATATATACAAATATATATATATGTGTATATATATTATTACTAATATATTTACCAATTTCATATGAAAATTTCATCCTTCAGTGTTACATACCACTGCTTTATCGTTTAGTGTCAATATTTCTGCGCATCATTTTATTCTATCTTGTCTAAACATGAACGATAGCTTACAGAAATTAGAAAAGAAAAAAAAAGAAAGAAAAAAAGAAAAAAAGAGATAGCTCTTAAGCTTTAAGAGTGAAATCGCCCCTGTATTTATCAGAGTTCTTCTAATGATCTTTATAGAAAAAAAAAGAGAGAAAGACTTCAAACGTTACAAATAATTTTCAAAAGATCGTTGTGATAGAAACATATTCACATATTGACTTAATAAACAGTTTGTTCTCTTCTGGTGTTCCTTGCACCGTCAAGTTCTAATGGAAGTATTTCAAAATCAGACAAATAAATAAATAAATAAATAAATAAATAAATAAATAAATAAATGAATGAATGAATAAAAAACACGTGCATTTAATAAGTGGAGCCACTTTTGTGGGACACCTCCTAATCTATAAAACGACATGTAATTATACTACCCAAGTGTATTTTGCCAAGTTTCTCAATGACTTCATGTTTCAAAGTTCCAGGCTAAACGCAAAATGTGTTAAAAGAAGTTAAATTGTTGTAAAAACATATTACTAGCTATAAGTTGGTAGCATTAATCTGTACTCACAAAAGTTACAAACACAAAGTCCATGATATTCATGTATTTGTAACGTACTAATTCTAACATCAGGTTTAAGTTCTCTCATATCATTTCTAAAAAATTCTTTGTGTATATGTTGTAATTTAGCTCTGTATTTGTCATTAATCTTTATCATTTTTTTTTATAACCGAAAATGTATAGCAATATGTGGTTTGTTGTATTCTTCTTCTTGAAAACACTTATGACTCGTATCTTCGGAGCAATTTTCACAACATTAATAAAATTCGATCGGCTACCAATGCTCCATGCAATATTGTAACGAGTTTGGTAATATGTGTAAGATCAAGCCGCAAGTTCATCTATTCATAGATGAATCGGTCAAATGATTACGATCGCAGATCCGGAGAAGAATGTGAGTTAAAAAGACAGAATAAGTCAAATACTAAATATCGTTGAAAGAATGGGAAATTATTTTGTGATACCTTCTTGCCAGAAAGAATACAGCAGGCTGAGGTGAATACGATAAATGCAATGTTACTAACTAACAACTATACAAATTAAATATTGTGTAATAGAAAGAGTCTGTTGACAAGGAGAAATACCGTGTACATTATGTATTGCCTTGTGGCATCAATAAACTAGTAACTAACGTCATAAAGTATTCTCTTTTGCATGACACAGAAGGAGTTTTAAAACAAACATTTTTCTTCATTGCGAAATAATAATTTTATTACAGAATACTTAAAATTTAATACCTAATATTATTATGTACAAGCATATCGTCATTCCTCCAATACACATTTACGACGTTATTAATTTCCATATACATCATACTTACAAAAAATATTTTATATTACATTAGTCTGTTGATTTGGATTATTTGTTGGTGGGCTCCTCGTCATCATGGACGCAACCTTGAAAAAATTAACATTTTTTTGCGTAACACTCAGCTTTTATCTTTTTTTTATAGATCGCTAAATATTAATTACTAACATTTTGTATGATTTGTTTCTTAAAGAAGTCACTGGTAGCTGTTGAAATATACTGGTTACCTCCCATTTTACATTTCACGTATCCGTAAAGATTTGCTCCATTTAATATGATTGCGATACATACGAGTAATAGCCATTGAAAGTTTAAACGAAATAAGGCTGTAACAAATAATACCGACCACAAAAGTGGACACAGTATCAATGCCAACCAGAAGATACGTGCCTCTGCCATGTTAATATGGTACTGTTGAGCACCCTGAAATGCAGGGCACATAACAGAAATTTGCAGAGATTGTTTGATGACGTCGACCTTATTAATATGCGCGTATGATTAACATTTATATCAAAGGTGAAACGATTATGAGTAATAAGAAAGCGTAAAAGTATCAAGGACATACAAGTATCCGAACAAGATAACCTTGAACTATTTCTGCGAAGGTGTACAAGATTCGAGAGTCATTCTTAAATCTAACAAACTATAATGAAGTATACGAATAACGAATGAGACAAATATATAATAAATCTAAAGAACTAGCCAAACCTTTTTAGATTCGAATACCCAGTTGCTCTTTCCATTGTCGTCTATATAATTCCACCATCTAAGTCCAACCATCAATCTTCCAGTTATATTTTTAACGGTCCAAAAATCCATGGACAAAAGAAGTACAACGACGACAAAACTTGCGATAAAGCTATTTGAAAATAATTGACACATCATATAAACTACTATAGCCGATATTCTAAATGCTAGGTGGAACATGGTGATGTATGGATGCCTGCGATAGAAAATAACATATATTAATTCCTATAAAGAAAGACGTTAAAATATTGTACACTGAAATTACACATACTTGAGTTTATCACTTGGAACAATTTCATCCTCTTCCTCAAAGGTTATAGTATCGTCATCCATCAGTAAGGGTACCTAAAAACCGACATAAAAAAATCTTTTCTAATTACCACGATCAAATTCCGAAGATAAAAAAATAATAATTTGCAAATGAGCAATCGAGCGAAGCGAGCAATGATAAAACGAACGTTTTCTATAAAAAAAAAAAAAGAAAAATAGAAAAAGAAAAACAAAAAAGGAAACATCGTCGTTTCGTTATCCCATTATCAAACGTTCGTTTGACGTATTAGAAAATTAGATTTTCTCATCGTATGTACTCTAGGCGATGTCATCTCTATCAATTTATACATACGGTAATTCTTTACGGAATGTCAGTAACGTTCTCCCAATGAGCTAGTTTAACGAGATATTTCAGCTCCCTTGATAAAGAAATTTCTCTTTATATCTCGTTCTAAATATAAATATTGAATTAGATACTACGATCGAAGCACATTAGGCATTAGTATGAAAATACGCAATGTTAAGGCACGATTTCTCTCATGCACCTACCGAAGCAGACGCCATGTTTGCACATTGGTTGACAGACGCGCATCGACAACACGCAATATTTGTCGTCTGCTAAAAGCTGCTCGCGATTGCAGCGCCACGTCGCGTTACTCACGTATAACATAATTGAAGAATATACGCGAATACGCGAAATAAAAAAAAAAAACGTAGATATACCACGAAATTATACGAAATTTTTCGCAACGATTAATCGTGTTATTCGAATGAAACGAATTACGACGTTTTATTTGCTAAATCATTACTTGCGTTTAATTATTTATTTATAATTTCCTTTCGAAATCACGTGAGAGAGCGACAGCCAATCAGATCATTTCGATCTTTGGCATCTTCGTTTTCGCGGCAACGAGCTACGACGTCGAAACGTAAAGGAATAACGTAATATTATTTTCTAGTTATCAATTCGGTGAATTCGTCGACACAAAGATAATAGGAAGACTGATAACAATTTCAGGTATCGATATTTTTTTTTTAATGTTATGAAAAACATCTTTCCGTGTATGCGTCGATTAGTCATATATATATATATATATATATATATATATATATATATATATATGTATATATATACACGTTATATATACCTATTTACGTATATTACTATTTATCTATTATCTTTTATGAAAATTTTTTTCTTAACAATATCAACTGATAATTGTTTATAACGAATTAATATTATTCCATCGTAAGATAATCAAATAATATAAATATTATCGAATTAATCGGAATATTTTTCGTCGAGTATCGATAATTTAACATTTATATTATATCAATTTCTATGGTAGAAGTCGTTGTAATTATATAAATTGTATTTTTTTTATATGCATATATATATATATACATAAAGAAAAAAAAATTATCGATAAATCATAATTAGAATATTTCAATTAACAAGGAATTTCTTCGTTATATATAAAGAATATAACGAAAATTGAAATAACGTAAACGTGGCCGGTTGGTGTCGCATCGATCGACTAATCGCGTAAGCCGTATAATATAGAAAGATGGTGGATAGAGAAAAAGAGGTAAAAAGAGATAGATAGAGAGAGAGATATATATATATATATATATAGAAAGAGAGAAAGAGTGTGATGGCGCTTTGGTCGAATTTCTTCGTGTATGGTGTTAACGAGCAATGGACACGTTCATAAATGCGTATGGACTCGGAAGTTAAAATTGATAGATTCAAGGTCGAAATTTGAAAAAAGAGAAAGAGAAAGAAAGACATATAGATAGATAGATAAAGAGAGAGAGAGAGGGTGGGAGAAAGAAAGATAGAAAGAGGTAGACAGAGACAGATAGAGAGAGAGAGAGAGAGAGAGAGAGAGAGAGAGAGAGAGAGAGAGGAAAGCACGCGTGTATCGAGAGAGAGAGAGAAAGAGAGAAAGAGAGAGAGAGAGAGAGAGGAATACATTGACGTGTGAATCACGGATATTAAATAGAGCGTAGTGTGTAGTAATAATAGTAATAAAATAGTAATAGTAGTAGTAGTAGTAGTACCGTAGTAATATCAATATTATTAGTAGTAGCAGGTAGTAAGTAGAACAGTAGTAGTGGGTGGTGTTGGTGGTGGTGTTAGTGATGGTGTTGGTGGTAGGGTGGTGGCAATAGATAGTAATTGGATTGCGTAGTAGTAGTGATGATTTAATCGAGATAAACGCGAAACGTTTTGCTGGTATCCGCGATTTGATGATATGGTGAAACGATGTGTTAACGATGATGGTGCTAGTGATGATGGTGATGGTGGTGTAGTAGGAAATGGTGGAGGTGGTATTGGTGGTAATGGTATCAGTATCAGCAATAGTAACAGCAACGACAACTAGCAGCAGCAACGGCAACAGCAGCAGCAGTGGCTCCAACGATAGTGGTGGCAGCACCAGCGATAGCACCAACGTTAGCAGTGGTGGTAGCGGTTAAGATAAGCGCGGGGGGACTGAGTGCGATTCCGTCGTCCGTGATTTTTGCTAGGCACGAGAAACAGTTTTCTCGTGGCACACGTTCGCTTCGAGTTAGTTTTGTTAGGAGAAGGAGGAGGATTGTTATGCAGCGTGTCACGATTTGGTGAATTAAAGAACGAACGACGAACAGGGAGAGAGAGAAAGAGAGAGAGAGAGAGAGAGAGAAAGAGAGAGTGAACGATAAGAAGATTTAAAGAATTTAAAAGAAAGAGAAAGAAAGAAATAAAAATGTTGAAGGAATATTCGCCTATAGTACAGGCCCTTTTAGGGACACTATTTACGTGGGCCCTTACGGCAGCGGGTGCCGGCCTTGTCGTCATCATACGCGGGAAACAGGTATTATTTTTTTTCTTTTGATTATTATTATTATTATTATTATTATTATTATTATTATTATTATTATTATTATTATCATTGTCATCATATGTTTTTTTTTATCATAATCGATCATCTTTTAATATTACTTAATCAACCGATATCGCTGGTTTACCGTTCGCGTCACGATACGAAATTCCGACTTAACCTTACACGTGCTAACGAAAAAAGAAAGAAGAGAGAACGAAAATATGAAGAAAATAGAAAAGAGAAGGCGACAGGATTTGTGATTCTTTTCATTGTGAATTTCTTTCAAAATTCGCGGTCTCGTTTTTACTATTTGTCTGATCAATTTGACGTACAGTAGTGTATTGTAATTTGTTTTTTTAAAATTCGCGCCACTTTTTCTTCTTTTTTTTTGGTCTCTCTCTCTCTCTCTCTCTCTTTTGTTTCTTTTCAACTCATCCGATTAATTAATTAATTAGTAATAGTAGTAGTAGTAGAATTATTTATATCTAGAAATTAACGTTTTGTTAAAATGTGTTATTAATCGTTATAGTCTTTAACTTGACTAATTTTTGGTACGTCCAAACGTGTCTCAAGGACTCTCGCTTCGTTTTAAATAGAGCAGTATACGTACATACATCGAACTCAACCCTACTCTATCAAACTATACATGCTATTTTATCAATCGAGGGAAACGAGACACATTTACTCTTTATATTAATTCTCATCAGTCAGTTATACGTCATCTTCTTTCTCGACGTTTGAAAAAGGGCGCCATATTATCTTTGCTTACTACACTACTACTGTTACGGCTACTACTGCTATCATTTTGATTTTTTAATTTAAAAAGAAAAATAAAACGTAGGAAAAAAAGTACGCGATTGTTTTTCCCCTTTAAGGATAACGGATTGAAAAATGATAGAGGAAAAAATAAAACTATTGTTAGAAAAATATTTCTGATTGCGTCGAGAATTGTTTTAACGTTATTATATATATATCATATATTATATATTATATATATATATTATATATATATTGTCTTATCATTTTGACGCTTTTATAAATCGATTAATCGGTTAATCTTAAGAAATCTATGTACATGCATATATATATATATATATATATATGTATATGAGAAAGTGTATAACGATAAAGATCGTAAAAGTAAAGTCCTGATAATAATCACTTAAGAGTCATGAACGATCGGCAAACGTGTCCCGTTTCTCATAGAAAGGTCATCGAGTGATGATCCATCCTACTGTACATCTCGAATTGGCATGAAGCCGGATATAGATATACGTATATACGTACCATGCTTTATATATCATTTATATATCCAAAAATTTATTTCAAAAGAAAAAAAAAATCAAAAATTAATATCACAATTATTTCGTGATATTAATTTCATTTGATCGAATAGTACGATATTTTGTTATAATTTAAAAAAAGAAAAAAATAAGAGAAATGAAAAAATAAGAGAAAAACAGGTTGCTTATCATTTTTGATCTATCGATACCAGTTGATCCGGTCTTTTCTCTATATATATATAAAAAAAAAAGTATATATATATATTTTTATAATTAATTAATTCTTAGTATTCGTATTAATAAATTGTATTAATCACAATGTACTAATATAAAATTTATATATTTATCAATTTCTATATAAATTATAATACGAATATGGATGGAAAGTTTGAAAATAATTTCAAAAATCAATGAAACATTTTCAAGACTTTTCGGATTAATCGTATCGTTTCTTTTCCTTAGCCTTGTAAAATTATAATCCTTGATTCGTAAAAACAATAAATTCAACTATTACGTGCACTTATATATAATAAACGAATAATAACAATAATCGAAGTAAACGATAATCGATTTGTAAAACCATCCAAGTATAATATTTTTAGTAGAACCTTTATTAACAATATTTTACGACATTGAACTATCAATTTTTCTAATATCTATTTCTAAAAAAAAAAAAAAAAAAAATCAATAAAAAATAAGAAATAAAAAAGAATTAGAGAACTCAGTGACCCAGTGAAAATATCAAAAAAACAAATAAAAAATAAAAAAAAAGGATGGTGGTCTGCAATCGATTAAAAATATTTATGCATATATATATATATATATTTATAAATAAAAAAAAAAGACTGATCTATCGTTACGATTATATTTCAGCGAAAATTGTTGGACATCAGTCTTGGATTTGCTGGTGGCGTGATGGTAGCTGCAAGCTATTGGTCCTTGTTGGCGCCAGCTATTGAAATGGCAACGGAGAGCAAAATTTATGGAGCCGAAGGCGAATACGCATTTATACCGGTTGGAGTTGGGTTTCTCATAGGCGCGGCATTCGTATACGGAACGGACGTGTTGATATCTTCCCTTGGCATTCAGTCCCCCAATGTGCTTTTAGCTATGCAGTCAGTCGGTACGAAACAAAGAGGCAAGGTCCTTGCAAAACTAAAGAGTGACGAGGACTTAGACGATATCGATACGTTTAACGACGTACAGATTTCCGGTGGAATGATGTACACTCATGTCGATTCGACTACTATCGATGGTATTTCACTTTTTTTCTTGTAACATCCACTTCTCTCTGTAGGCTTTATCAACAACAATGGGATCGGTTTTTATTGACAATTTTTATATATATATATATAATGTATATGTATGTATATATATGTGTATATACATATATATATATGTATATATATTTTTTTATATTATTTATATTATTTATTAATATCTATCGTTTGTCTGTGGCATACGAGTGTATACATACATATATTCAATTGTTATATGTATACATATATGCTTGATTTTTTATTATTATTATTATTATTATTTTTATTATTAGTATTATTATTATTATAATTATTATTATTAGTAGTAATATTATTATTATTATTATTAATATTATTATTATTATTATTTTCATGAGTATATTTTTTCGGATACCAAAAGTGTCCGGTTCCTTGAGACGTTTGTGGGAACGAATTTAACACACAAAGAGATCTGATATATTATTATTGTTATTGTTATATTATTGTTATTGTTATTATTGTTTATTATTATTATTGTTATTATTATTATTATTGTTATTATTATTATTATTATTATTATTATTATTATTATTATTATTGTCATCGCCATCGCGAAATAGGGAAAGAGAAATGGGAAAGAGAAAAGAAAAAAGGAGAAGACGAACGTCGCTGTATACTCGCCCCTCTTTTTGCTTTGTGTCCTCGTATAAGGCGAACGTTTCGAACTAATAGTAAGCCAGGAATAAGCATTTTCTTCAATTCGATAATTATTGTTCTTCCTTTCTATTACTTATTTTTTTCTCTCATTTTTTTCTTTGTTTTTAATAATTTTTTTTTTCTTCTTTTTAATACAAAATATATGAGTAAAGATTATATATATATATATATATATATATATATATATATATAGAAAAAGAGAGAGAGAGATATATTGCGAAAAAAGTTATATATATATATATATATATATATATATATATATATATATTGAGTTTATTTAATGCTTATTCCAGGAAATATACCAATCGTTTGAGACACGTTTTTCTTAATACTAAATCCTAATAGAAATAGTTCGCTAATATATTTGTAATATAGATTAGTCCGTTAATGAGAGATATACATTATATATAGCATGCATGCACAACATTATAACTGGTACCCATGGCTCAGATTCTGCGTTTTAAATACAATTAATTAATTAATTAATTAATTAATTAATTAATTAATCAATCAATCGATCGATCGATTAAAAAAAAAAGGGAAGAGAAGAGAAAAGAAAATGCTTGAATTATTTAAACAACGTGAACTATAATAACGCGTGTGTTGTGTGTGAAGAAAATTGCATAATGAAAAGTGACGTGTGAGAAACGTATTGAACTTTAATCAAAAAGAGGAAAAAAAAATAATGAAGTACGTGCGACGATTAATATATAAAAAGATAGTATTATAATATTTAACAAAAAAGAAAGAAAAAACGAACTAAATAATATTAATATATTATAGTATTATAATATTTAACAAAAAAAAAAAATTAACTAAACAATATTAAACAATCCTTCCTCTTTGAATCTCTGCCGAGTGGTACCAATATTTTGTAAAAAAATGTTTCCGCCCTGCCTGCTAATTTAACTGATGTGTAAAAACTCAAAAAAAAAAAAGAAAAGAAAAGAAAAAAAAAATATTGATTTCGGGTTTCGATAAAACTATTATTGGCCCTATTGCAGCCAATAAAAATAACAATAATATTTTTGCATGTTGTATGGCTGTTCGCTTCCACGATTTTAACGAAAACTTATTGAAACGAAATTTTAATTGAAATGAGAACCATTGTAATTCTGCCATTATATCGATCTTTTTCAGGATTTTACGAACAAAATGCAAGAAGAAGACAAGTTACCAATGTACATAGGCCATCGGAATCGGCTGAGATAAGTACGGTTTACGAAGATCCCAGTAACGAAGTTAAGAATAATCAATGGAGGAGAATATTGCTATTGGTTGTAGCTATTACGGTAGGTCGACATTTTTATTTTCTTTTTTATTTATCTTTTCTCTCTCTTTTTTTTTTTTATTTATTTCTTATTATATACAAAAAAAAAAATATCTATTGGATTGGATATACAATATAAATAAGTAATATCTAAATATTTAATACAAAAAGAATACTTAATGATGTTCTTAATATTTAATATCTAATGAAGTTAGATATTAAGACTCATATTGAGTTAAACAAAAAATCATCTCTATGATGTTATTTATTTAAATATAAAAAATAAGAAAAGTTTGAAGAAAAAAATTAAACAATGTTACATTGTTATTTATTTGGATATAGGATATGAAAAAAAATGTTTTCATTTATATAAATATAAATGTTATATATATATATATTTTTTTAAATGTCGATATTACTTATGGACCAATTTAATAGTTTCATTTCTTTTTTCTTTTTCTTTTTAAATTCTCTTCTGTCAATTTATCTTATCTGTTTACGTTGATACTTGCGAAAAAGTAATGTATCTTCTACTGGTATACTAGTAATAATGGCGTAATAATAATCTTTCTTTGCTTAGGTGCACAATATACCCGAAGGTCTTGCTGTTGGTGTCGGTTTCGGAGCGATAGGAAGCAGTGCATCAGCTACTTTTGAAAATGCAAGGTAAGAGATATATGCAAAAAATGAATTTCTTATGCAATTCCAAACGATTATCTAGCTTATGTACGAGTTGATATAATTTTCATATATAATAATTTATTCCTTTTCTTCTTTTTTTTTTTCGTTATACGTTTCTTCAATATATGTATGAATAATTTATTTTATATGCAAATAATTACATGTTCTTTAACAACACTATTTTTTATACATAAATCTAATTTACACATATGAATACACATATGAATAATTTGTTCTTTTTTTTTTTTTACACATAATAACATGTTCTTTAACAGTACTATTTTTATAGATATAAATTTTATTTTTTATATATATATATACAATTATATTAAATCATTGGAATATAATGTAAATGCAATTAACATTGAGACGAAGAAAATTGAATTTGTTATATATCTGTCAGGTTTCTTCTAACAACAAATTTTCTTTTTTCAAGAATTTATGAAACATTTATCGATGCGTATTAATTTCATATACGAATGCTTCTTATACGATATATCTACGCAAAAGTTTCTAGATGATAGCTCAAGATCAGATATTTCTTCTTTTTCAAACTAATTTTTTTCTTCTTAATTTAGGTCGATTTGATTTGAAAGAAAATAAAATGTCTAAGAACTTTCAGTAGCATTTTATATATTATTTCTTTTGCAATTCGCTCTTTCATGTATCTTATAATTGTTTTTCGGTTGTTAATCTCTGTGTACATGAAATGTCCCAATTATCAAATATATATATATATATATATATATATATATATATATATATATATATATATACACATATATACTCGTATATAGATATAGTTAAAAAAAGAGAGAGAGAGAAAAAGAGAAAGAGACATAAATTAAATTGCATGCACACGTTGATTAATTGTCGATAGAAAAAAATCATAATAATTATTATAATAATAAAAATAATAATAATAATAATAATATTAATCAGTTTCGATTCAATATATCGGTCATTAAGTTCTCATAGAAATTTTGTCTTTTTTATTTTTACGTATTCAGGACAACATATTGATTTATTGCTTAATTGCTTATTATTATTGTTACAAACTCGCTTCAATAACTGCAACGTTATTGTAGAGATCTCAAAAGAATAAGTCTAATTAAATTAATTGAATTTATACGCTTTTAACAAATATACTATCTTTTTTTTTTTTTATCCTTGTTAGTGTCACGAGTACCAATTAATTTAAACTAATACACATTATGATAAATTTTACTCTATAGATGTTTATTAAATGTATTGAAAAAACTTTTTTTTTATTCGTTCGTTTATCCAGTTACTTTTTATAAAGCTATCAAGAAAGTTTCACTAATTCTTGAATGGGATACACGTTATCTTTGATAAAATGTTACAAGGTCGATAAGTTTATTAATATTGCAAAAAAAAAAGACATATATATATCTCTCTCTTTTTGTCTCTGTCAAGGTCAATGGAAAGTTTGAAAATTTATAGTATTATAGATATCATGACGTTGATTGCACCTCTGCATATTGCATTTGTATTTCTTTGGGCTAATAATATTTAATAAAAACGTAAAGACATAAAATATATATATATATATTTCTTAGTGGAATCAATCGTTTTTATTCGGTCAATTATAAGATCCCATAGGTTAAATGCAATGTCAATGAAGCCAATGTTAGTCAGTCATTTGAAAGAACACGAGAAGTGCAATTAAAGAAAGAAAAAAGTTTTATGCATTGGATACTGATTTATAAAAAATAATAAAAAAAAAAGAAAAAACCATTTCGTATAATGATAAATATTCAAAAGAAATTCACAATATATTTATATATCAGAAAATATTCTGTTCAAACTTTTATATGCAAGTCATATATATGTATATATATGTATGTGTGTTTATGCATAGTCAGCAATCTCTACAAATACTCTCTTTCGTGATAACAACTTTCTGATTGTGAACGATTGAAAAATATTCCACACAATTGCGAAATTTCATTCTTTTTGTTTTCTTTCTTTCTTTCTTTCTCTTTTTTTTTTTTAATTATCTTTTGTTCATAGATAGAAAGTGATGTATATATTTGAACTTTTATGTTGGTAACAGGCTTTACGATGATGGTCTTATAAATCATCGTATAAGTTTCTAGTATATCATCTCATTTAAATTATTGAATATAAAAGCAATAAATTAAAGTTTAAAGAAATAAATAACAGAAACGTATTAGACTATACATGAACGTATTGGATTATTCCTTTAAAAGATAACAAAACATTTCTGCCTTTAATGCTGGATACTTTTGTATTACATTTTCAAACGACTTGGTATCTTTAATTTTCGCATGATTCTTTCGTATAAATAACATACTTGACTTCTTCAAATCCATTATATTATATTGGTCGGCTAGAATGAGATAATTTACAGCATTGGAAATGTTTATAGTTGTCATTGCTATGTCGACCAGTTTAGTTTTTAAATCTTCCATCTGATAAATATCTGCCACTTTCATTAATTCTATAAGCAAGTCGTTCGTAGATTCTGTAATCTTGATTTCGTCGACTTCTCCGAGGTAAAGAAATTTCAATAAAATTTCAAAGACATTAGGATTCACTTCCTTAATTTCGACAATATTCCTTCTGTTTTCTAACATTTCGTAAGAGAACATAGCTGCGAATACAGGACTTCTAGAGAGTATCGACTTATGTGCTAAGAACTCTTTATCACCGACACTTATTTTAACATCGGTACATGGCTTGTCGTAGTACATCGTTTTCAAACGTTCGTAAAGCTCGAATTTTCTAGGAGCAATCTTGATGGAACTATTCATCGTATTCCTTTTGATTATAGGAATATTATGTTCGATGGTAAAATGAATTTCGAAGTTATCGGAATCCTTGATATCTTTGGGTAAGCTACATGTAGCCCATTCGAAATATTCCGGTCTTTCTGTTTTTAGTGTGAAAGTATCGCTTATCACAAACGAATTAATTTTAATTACTATTTTTTGAAATACTGGTTCGATATTGTCTTCCAATTCACATATTATACGAAATCGTGCTATTGGTCCTCTTTCCCATCTCATACCTATTTGACATGATCGTACTCAGGTGTTCAAATAAAATATTGGTGTTCTCAATCGAAATTGAGAAAGCAAAGCTTTTAATGGACCTATTTTACACACATTATTTGTCACTACATTTTCGAATTTTATATCTTGTTGAACGTATATAACGGGTGTTGTACATTTTGCATTATTGTTCGACATATTTTACAATCAAAAGTACGAACACTTCAGTATCTTCTTTACCTTATCGAACATGATCAATTATTTTCTTTGTCTATCGACATCTCCTTAATCTTATTAACTCTGACTATGTCCTCTGTCAACAACTATTGAAAATAATTTAATGTGTAATATAGCATCGAAGAAAAGCTATTACGTGTTACGAATCAATTATAGCGTAATTAAGAAGGTTAGATTGCTCAGATGGCGCTACGTGTATCCAAAATAAAACGATTGCGATACGATACTTTAATGTTACAAATATATCTTATATTTCTATAGTTTATGACTTAACAGTTTTAACTATATATCGTTCTAACCAAAATTTTCGTAGTATCGACGATCACTTAAATTTTCTTTTTTTTTAATGGGTAGCAAAATGTTAATTGGAATAAAGCTGAGATAATACGTTTTATCGTATTATACGATGCATCGCTTTCTATTATCTGAACGATTTGAAAATTCTAAAAATTTATTGATAACTAAATTAAAGTGAGTACATAACTTAAAAACGATTATATAGGTTAAGAAGATAGAGTTAAAAATTTTGACGTTACGATGCTGATCGATTTAATTGTTTATCGAAATAAATCGAAATTAATGAAAACATGGACAAAATGATAATAGTTTTTTGGAAAATAATTACCAACACAGAATAAGATTTCTATCAATATTTGTATATATATATATATATATATATATATATATATATATATATATATATATATCGCACCTGCGACTCACCTTATACGCTTCCACCTGATCTATAATATGAATAATATATTAAACATATACAAATTCCGTTAGTAAATTCGCTGTCGGTAATATACCGATTGATTTCGATCGGTATATATTATTTATACATCCGAGATATAACATAGAAATCTTCTTTACCTTCGAACGGTTTAATTCTTAAAGTATATTCTCTCGTCGTAGTTCCTCGTTGAAACGTTAGACGGCGACACTATAAATCGACTCGAGAGACTATGACGTCTAAAGTTATCGTGGTAGGAGGTCCCCATGAATGAATTCCATGGTGGTCGAGAATGGTAGAGCGGCAAGCAGAGTTTATTGCCGCCGGATCGGACTCGTACAGTCGACCAGGGGTAAAAGGAAGGGTCGGAAGGGCACGCGTGGCCCTGGAATCCAAGAAGTTCTAGGCGCCGCGCATACCATTCCAGTCTTCTCCTTTCTCTTCTTTTTTCACGCAGCTTATCTTTCAACTTTCCTTTCTAACTTCCTCCTCCAATAGACTCGGTCTACTGTTATCACTAATCATAATCGTATATATCTTCTTGTTCTACGAAAAGGACTAATCGAAGTCACCCGATTTACACAAGTTTTGTTATTTCGAAAAAAAAAAAAAAGAATTATTCTTTGAAGATTAATCGTACACTTCCTCAGTGTAATCGATAGGATCGACATTTGTTAGTCATTTTATTCGCTGAGAACTTTATAATATTCGACTACAATTTTATACGACGTACGATCGTCTAAAGTAATCTAAACTACACGATCCTTTGATCATCGATCATTCAAACCATTCTCTCACTACTCAACTTTGTTAATCGACAGATATAATTCGAAACAATTAATTATTAATTCCTTCATTTCTAACTTAGTTCGTGAAAACAAAAACGTTCGGAGGGAAACAAATTGCGAAAACAAAGCGTCCAGGCTCTTTCTTTCTTTTTTTTTTTCTTTTTTCGATTATATCGATACGACATTGTTCGTCCAAGAATGTCTTCTTTGCACTCTCCATTTAATTTAGTTTTTCTTTCTCTATCTTTTTTTATCATCGTTGATATTCCATCGCTATTTCGTTCGACGTACGGTTTTAGATATCGGTGATACATAAGTATAACACACATATATATATATATCGTCGAAGGTATTCACGCCAAGGGCGTTCACGTCGCGACCGAAAGAATGAGAAAGCAAGCAATTAATATTATAATTAAAGAGGCTCGCTTTTCGTTCTCCCTGTTCTCCAAGTCGGTAATCTGGGAATGTCGGCACCTTTGGCGTTACACGCCACGATTGGCGCTGCCATGTGCAGCCATCCTCCCGTAGCGTTTAAATTTACAAAACTTTAGCGCGAACGTGGAACAGGAGAAAAAAACAAGTAAGAGAAATAAAAGAAACAAAGAGGAAAAACAAAAAATAAAAAGAGATCATCCTGCACCCTCTCGGTCGATTAAAATTCGCTCGGTCGTTTTAAAATAATCGATCGTATCGATTTGTTCTAACTAAATGCAAATTAAGAGGGAACGCGGGTGTATAGGTGTGTATAAATTATCAGAGAAAATCATTGATTGGTTTGCTCGTTACATTTTATCTTATTCGTGGTAGGTGTCGAATTACAACGAGTTTTATCTTTGTTCACGCTATATTAATTTTGTTATATAGTTTTGTTAATAAATGACGATAATGTCTCGTTAAAGTTTTCTTCACTCGTGTAAATTAACTTAAATCTTTTTCCTGGATATCGAGAGATTCGTTTGTTCGTTCGTTCGCGAGGGACTATCGAAAAGTTTGAAACAAGAGAAAAGAAAAGAGAAGAAAAGAAAAAAAAAGAAAGAAAGAAAGAAAGGTGATATATATATATATAGATAGATAGATAGATAATTAGATAAACAGAGATAGATAGATAGATAGATAGATAGATAGATAGACGGAAAAAGTATAGAATGAGATAATAGAAGGATACGATTAGTATGTAAAGTAACATACAGGACTCTCGTTTCTTTTCATTCTATTATACTTCTTCCTTCTTCCTATCATTTCTTCCTGACATTCTTTAATTTTTTTTTTCTTATTATTTCTTTCTTTCTTTCCTTTTTTATTCTCTCTCTCTCTCTCTCTCTCTCTTTCTCTTTCTGAAGAAGTAGGAAGAAGGTCTAAAGAAGAAGAAGGAGGAGGAGGAGTTCTTCCTGACGTTCGTTGATGTTTTTTATTTCTTTCTTTTTTTCCTTTTTTATTTCCTCTCTCTTTCTTTCTGAAGAAGTAGGAAGAAGGTGTAGAGAAGAAGAAGAAGAAGAAGAAGAAGAAGAAGAAGAAGAAGAAGAAGAAGAAGAAGAAGAAGAAAGAGGAGGAGAAGGAAGAGGATGAAGAGGATGAGGAGAAGAGAATGCAAGAGAAGTCGAGAGCCCCTGTAAAAACAGAGGAACTACGGGGTACCGGTTCGGTGTGGCGCGTAGATGAGGTGGTGCTATGTTAAACATGGCGCCGGACAAAGCTGCCGACGAAACCATCTCATTTCAGAGCTACCCTCCTGTCTACCTTATTATATACTGACCGACCGGTACTCACCGCATCGCTGACGTTCTCTCTTTCTCTCTGTCTCTCTCTCTCTCTCTCTTCGTCTTTCTCATTTTCTATCTTTCTTTTCGTTCCTCTGTTCTTTTTTTCTATTTAGTCGACTCTCTGTCTTTCTCATTTTCTATCTTTCTTTTCATCTCTCTCTCTCTCTCTCCCTCTCTCTCTCTTTTTTTTTCGTCCACGTCTTCCAACTCTCACCTCATCCATTTTACCTCTTCACTCCAGCACTCTTTTTTTTTCTCTTTCTCTTTCTCTTTATCCTTATCCTTATCCTCGTTTTTCTTTTCTTTCTCTTTCTCTTTCTCTTTATCGTTATCGTTATCCTTATTCTTCTTTTTCTCTTTATCCTTATCCTTCTTGTTCTCTTTCTCTTTCTTTTTCCTACTTCTTTCAATCTCTTCATCTCCGTGTATGTATATATATGTATATTCCCTTTCTTTGTCTCTCTTTTTCGAGCAAGCGTCACAGGACACTCCTCTCCATCGTTTCGAACTCCTCGATACGAAATTATTTTTATATGTTCAGAACGATTCTGAGCTTCGTCTTTTTTTTAGGTTTTGCCTTTTTGTTTTTGCTTTTTTCCTCCTCGTTTTTTGCTTTCTCGTCAGGTAAAAATAGAAAAAAAAATATATATATTTTTTTTTGGAAGCTAACGATTGCTCCTTTCTCGCTTTTCTTCTCTCTTTTTTTCTTTTTCTTTTTTTTTTTTAAATAGGAAACAAAGTAGAAATAATAGAATAGTATTCGTATTGAGAAAAATTAATATAATCTCTCTCTCTCTCTCTCTCTCTTTCTCTTTCTCTCTCTCTCTCTCTGTCTCTTTTTATCAGTTGACAATTTGCGAGTGTATTTGAGAATTACTTTTCTATCATTCTTCTTTTTTCCTCCTTTTAATTAAAAATCAGATCTTCTTCTCTTTTCTTTTATCCATAAACAACGACAGTGTTTTTAAGTAAGAATAATAGAATATATCATAGTATTCGTATTAAAAATAATATAAATATTATAACACCTTCATGCATATATATGTATATATATACGTGTACATATATATAGACGGTCTTATCGGTTGATAATTTGCAAGAGTAATGTAACGATCGTTATATTCCCTCTACGCATACCCTTAATCGTTGCACTTTGTACGCGGTGCTTATCGTACGCGGAAAGCCAATTCTGACGTGTGCTAATAGCGACGGAAGTCGGTAGCACGATATATAGCACTTCCTGTTAAGCATCGGCAAATGCACGTGCGTGTCCTCTCTCTCTCTCTTTCTCTCTCTCTCTCTCTCTCGAACCATCGAAAACGAGCTTCCCTTCTTTCGTTACGATATGTTAATCTTCTTTAGGATTTTCAACTGGAAATGACTCTAACAACGATATTATTATTTATTATTTATATCTTTCCGATCTCACGCGAATCGTTCGATTTATATATACCTACGTATATTTCACTTACGAATATAATAATTCTATCGTACAAACAAAAACTAAGATAGCGAAGAGAAAAAGGAAGGAAAAGATTTTATTTCCCTTTCTTATTCTATTTCTTTTATTTATTTATTTTTTTTTTATTTTCTTAACTGTACAAAACTATAGGATTAAATATGCATATATTATATGCATATATGTATGTGAACATTTTTTATGCTTCTACAATTATTAATATTACAATTAATATTACTTATATGTGTGTGTATGTACAATTAATATTACTAAATATACATATACATATACATATACATATACATATACATATACATATACATATACATATATATGTGTATGTAGAATTTAAATTACATTTAAATGGATTTAAAAGTTAACACACATACATATAGACACAGATATGTACACACACACACACACACACACACACGGTCAGGAACGTTTTAGTGACGCCTTTCACGGATCCTTCCGATCGCCTCGTTATTCCGCGAAGCGTGATCGCCAGGATAAACATCCTCTCCCGCGTTTGCCGCTGCGCTTTATAATCATTCAGGCACGGCCGTGTTCTCGTGGGGGCCCTAAGAGTTCTCGGAACTGGACCCGCGAGACGTTCTCTCTCTCTCTCTCCCTCTCTCTCTCCCTCTCTCTCTCTCTTTCTCTCTTTAAGCTAGTGACATTCCACACCGATACTTTTCTCGTCTCGTATTTCGCGTTCGCGCGGCCTTCTTCATTCGTGCTCTTCTTCTTCTTCTTCTTTTTTTTCTTTTTCTTCTTCTTCTTCTTCTAGTTCCTCTTTTTTTTTTTTTTTTTTAATTAATTCATCTCTTTTTTTTTCTTTTTTTAATTTTTCTTCTCCCTCAATTTTTTCTTATCTTTCTTCTTCTTCTTCTTTTTCTTCTTTTTCTCGTTCTCGTTCTTGTTCTTGTTCTTGTTCTTCTAGTCTTTCTTTTAGTCTTCTTTTTTAATTAAGTTATTAAATAGTAATTAAATAGTCTTCTTCTACTCTTTTCTTTTTCAATTAATTTATTTCCTTTTTTCCGGATTTCTTTTCTCTTTGTTTTTCTTCTCCGATATGTCCTTATCTCTCTTCTTCTTCCTGTTCTTGTTTTTTGTTTGTTTTTTTTTAATTAATTTTTTCTCTCCTTTCTTTTCTCTCTTTTCTTTTTTTTTAATTTTTCTTCTCCTTCGATTACTCCTTATCTTTCTTCTTCTTCTTCTCCTTTTTTCTTAATTTATTAATTTTTTTATCCTCCCTCTCTTTCTTCCCTTTTAATCGACTTATTTAATCTTTTCATTCTCCTTCTTCTTCTTCTTCTTCTTTGACTGCTTTATTTTTTAATTCCTCTTCTTTCTCAATTCTTTCTTTTTCTTTTTCTTTTTTTTTTTACTTTCTGCTTCTTCTCGTTCTTATCTTAATTTATTAATTTTTGTCATTCCTCTCCTTCGTTAATTTCTTGTCTCTTTCTTTTTTCTTTCTTTTATTATATCGGTCTATTTAGTCTTCCTCTTATTTTTTTTTCTTATTTGTTTCTTTCTCTTTTTATTTTCTTCCTCCCACATGTATATACACGTACGCACACATACACAATTATACACACATACCTACACATGTGTGTTCGGGAGGAAGCTCGTCAGCGTTCCGATTCGTTCGTGAACCATATTAAACCTATACTCCTCTTAGCAACTTGCATCCTATGCGTGAATGCGTTTCGACAACGAGATCTGATTCCTTCTTATCGCTAAAACATACTCTCTTCTTATCCTACCGGTCGAGCAACTCCATCGATGACATTCCAAAGAAGAGACTATTATAATTCGATCAAAAAGAGAGAGACAGAGAGAGAGAGAGAGAGAGAGAGAGAGGAAATATTTATTATCAATAGTTAAATTTTTTGGTGAAATGATAATTTACTGATTATTAAGAAATATGATATCAAGATATCATAGATATTTTTTATTATTTATTTATTTATTTATTTATTTATTTATTTATCTTTTTGTATAGAATTAGAATCTTTTATGGAAAAATAATTTATCGCATGTATTTTTACATGAGATAATGTTTATATATATATATATATATATTAAATTTATTTATTATTAATCATACGTGTTAAATTCTTTCATCGGAAATAATTGAAATTAAAAGAAATAGAATGAATTTGATCGAAAGAGATTATTATACATATTAAAAACGTATCGAATGATCAAAATCAAACACTATCGATATCTTCATATACGAAAAATAATTTATCGAATAGAAATGTGATCAGTCGCGTTTAAGAGATAATACTTGTACCGATATATCCGTTCATGAAAAACACCTGACATCATTACAAAAAAGTTATACTTATTATTAAACAGAATTAACAAATGAGACGATCAAACTCGAAAAAAAATATCGACACGAAGTTCTTTTAAAATCGTAGAAAAAAAAAAAACAAGAAAAGAAAAGAAAAGAAAAGAAAAGAAAAGAAAAGAAAAAAAGAAAGAAAGAAAGATAGAGAGCGAAAGATAAAATATTTATTATTAAACGCAATTAGGATCCTCGATATCAAAAACAAAAGAAAAAAAAAAAGAGAAGAAAAGAAACAAAAAGGAATGCAATATAATTACGTCTCAAAAAAGAGACTTTATTACGAAGATACCAAAGAAGAAAAAGAAGAAGAAAAAAAAAACAAGAAGAAAAAAGAGAAAGAGTAACCGACCGACCGAACGAACGAACGTACGAACGAACGAACGTACGTACGAACTGAGAGAAAGAAAGAAAGAAACAAAGAAACAAAGAAAAAAAAACAGAAAAAGAGACAGAGATAGAGAAAGAGATTTCGAAGGAAAGGCGTGGAAGAATCCAAAACTGCGACAAATTCCTTCGCACCTTTTCAAGGCATCGATGAAGTCGAAGGATGAAGGAGCCGGCAAATTGGTCCACCTCCGATATTCGGCCGACGATCAAAGAGGTCCGATCAACGAGCCGGTACGCACGTATAACCATCTCTCTCTCTCTCTCTCTCTCTTTCTCTCTCTATCTATCCCTATCTTTCTTTCTCCCACTCCACTTACCACGTTCACCGCGGCCGATGCACCGGCGCAGCAACGAGGATGCACTGGCGCACACGGTGCAGCGACTTTGCAATGTCTGGAATGCGGCGGCATTACGCATGCGCGCCGCGTACCTTACTCGGAACAGACGAACAGCCAGATCCGTTATGTCCCTCGACGGCGACCTCACGATCGTCTGCGGGGACCGATCCTCAACGGAAGCCTCCTACGAGGATCAACCGATTATTCACACTAACACATATCATCGCCATTATTTTTATCATCTCTTACTATCATTTCTTATCATTTCCAAAGCTCTCTTACAATACTTTTTAACGAAACTCTATCTCTTTTTTTTTTCTTC
>NC_066596.1:6242500-6265000 GCF_905475345.1 Vespula vulgaris | reverse complement strand
GACTAACTTCGTTCCTTAGAGTTTGCCCCTACCCACTTTTCCTTTATATATATATATATATATATATATATATATATATATATATATGATATATATATATATATATATATATATATATATATATATCAGCATCTTGCTTTAATATTATCGCATAGCATTTTACTATTCATGGAAACCCACCTAGCTAAGCTCTCAGATTATATATATATATATATTATATACACATATATATATACACATACACTTATTTTATATATATATATATATATATATATATATATATACATGGGATAGAAGAAGGAAGAAGAGAAGAAGAGGGAAACTTCTTCTTAGGTCGAACGGTGCACGGGAGCGTAACTCTATGAATGCATGACTCATTGTTAGACTGTCTATTATTTCTTTCTATCTATCTTTATCTATCACAATCTCTACATCTATCACTATCTCTATCTCTATCTCTATCTTTATCTCTATCTCTATCTTTGTGTATCTATCTCTCTCTCTCTCTCTCTCTCTCTCTCTCTCGTTTTGTTTTCTTTTTTCTCACTTGCCCACTTTCTTACTCATTCCTTTAATTTGTTATAGTATAAAATCTATACTATTTATTAATAATTAATTATCTATACATATATATATATTTATTTATTGTGTATTTTATATCGAATACTTTTTGCAAAATTATGCCATTTATATTCATTGTAATACGAAACGTTTATTGTTTTCATCGAATCGCCATTTTTAAATCGACTCTTATATTAATATCTAATACTCGCGAATAATAAGAAGAGTATATTTTACAAAGAATAGTATATAATTGCTACAAAAACATATAACTCGAGACTTTCATTCAAATTTCATTGGATTGATTAATTTCGATCGATCGATCGCCATTACTCCAATTAATTAATAATCCACCTTTGCTGCCTTAATTATCCGTCTTAACGTGCTTTCGTGTAAACTAATACGTATATCAATCGATCCTGTAACTCTGAAAATGTAGTAGACAAATCATTGCCCGAATAATATAAAAACGACATAACAACAATAATAACAATCATAACAATCATAACAATAAATAATAATACGATTACATTAATCACGAAATAACGAGTCCGAACGTTCGACGTAGATTGAAATGAAAATAGAGAGAAAGAATCAAAATCAAAATCAAAGTCAAAGTCAAAGTCAAAGTCAGAAAATAAAGAAAGAAAGAAAGAAAGAAAGAAAGAAAGAAAGAAAGAAAGAAAGAAGTACTCACCAAAGCTGAAGAACAAAATAAGATGGAACGTGGAACTGTAGAACGTTACGTGCCGTGTTATGTGAGAAAAAGATAGATAGATAGATAGACGGAGAGTCAAAGAGAGAGACAGAGAAAAAGAGAGAAGACACAGAAAGACAGACAGACATACAGACAGACAGACAGAGAGAAAGAAAGAGAAAGAAAGGAAGAAAGAGAAAGAAAGAGAGAAAGAGAGAGAAGGAAGGTAGGATCATTCTTGGAACTCAGGTGACCTCCCTTGGTGCGACTGGCAAACGGCCGGGCCTCCGCGACGAGTTAACTGTACAACCACTTATGTACCTCTCGAGCTATAGGAATGCGACGAGGATGATGTCCGTCCCGATGAAATAACGCAAGACACGCCGCGTGGTATGACATACCTTACAACGACCTATGTCTCTCTCTGTCTATCTCTCTATCTCTCTATCTCTATCTTTCGTATTGGAAGAATAGGAAGAGGACGATAGCAGAAGCACGGACTATAATACTCTTCAACGTACCAACGACAAATCTAGAGAAAGAGAGAGACAGAGAAAGAGATAGATAGATAGATAGATAGATAGATAGATAGATAGAGAGAGAGAGAGAGAGAGAAACTCGAAGATCGCGTCATTCATTCACCTGCTGTTGAACGCCGGCGGCCAACTCGACGTTCAACGACGTTCAACGATGTTCAGAGGACGAGGACGAGGACGAGGACGAGGACGAGAATGAAGAGAACTAAACTGTTCTACCGCGTGTTGATCCATTGTTCCTTGTAAATCCTAACCGTTTCTCGATCTTAAAGATCGTCCATTTCGAACCTGGATCGCGAAAGATTCTCTCTAGTTATCGAGCTCCCAATATGGAAGAATCCTTCTCAATTTTTCTTTTCTGCTTTTCTTTTTTTCTTTTCTTTTCTTTTCTTTTCTTCTAATTTTTTTGGCGTTTTCCTCGTCTATGTCGTAGTCGTCGTCTTCTAATATCCTCGTTTCGTTCATTCGTTCTCTCTCTCTCTCTCTCTCTCTCTCTCTCTTTAGCACTCTTACGTTCTTCTATCTCTTTCTTCGTCTCTTTTTCTATCTCTGTCTGTATGTATCTATCTATCTTTCTTTCTATCTTTCTATCTATCTATCTATCTATCTATCTATCTATCTATCTATCTATCTATCTATCTATCTATCTATCTATCTCTATTCTACATCTTTTACGTTCATAGCTACTTTTCTTCGTTCGCTTCTTCCGCGAGTCTTCTTAATCGATTTCATGGACAACTATCAACCAACCAACCACTGGGGAACCAATCTTTTTTCTTTTATATATATATGTATGTATGTATGTATGTATGTATGTATATATTTTTTTCTTCTTCTTAACGTTAACATACTCACTCTTTTACAAAATATATTTTTGCAAAAGATTTGACGGACTCGTTTCTTCTTCCTTTCTTTTTTCTACTTTCTTTTCTTTCTTTCTTTTCTTCATTTTTCTTACGTTTATTATTATATTTAACTTTTCTCTAAAAAAAATAAAAGAGAAAGAAAGACAATCTTTACAATCCTTTTCGAACTTTTAACAAAAATTATTCACATTTGGAACACCTTATATTTATATACACGTATACACACATACAATGTATACATATATAATATATACTTATATATATATATATATATATATATATATATATATATATATATATATATATGTACATCCGTCTCTTCTAACAGTCACTTTACTATAACTACTTCTTCGATAACGAACGACTCAGCAGAAAAGCAAGAATTCCAAGGACTCCATACAAGGTATTGCGAGATATGTTTCTTACGCGAGCTACTCATCGTCCTCTTCCTCCTCCTCCTCCTCTTCTTCTTTTTCTTCCACCTCCTCCTCCTCCTCCTCCTCTTCCTCCTCCTCCACTGATTTTTATCGATCCTATTTTCTACAGCTAAACTCACCACGAACGACGATTTAACACGACGAATCGCGGAAGACCTTCGTTACCGCGTTCCGTGTATCTACAGACTTTTTCTATCTCTCTATCTATCTCTATCTATCTCTATCCTTTTCTCTATCCTTCTCTTTCTTTCTTCATTCATTCACATAGTTGTTTTCTCTAAGATCTGATCTCCCGATCCCGTTTTCTCGCTGTTTACCTTATCGGGACACTTACACGCGATAGTACCACACCGTTGTAATAGTTTCATTCAAACAAAACTTTTTTCCCCCCAAGTTTTATTTCAAGTGATACGTTTCTTCACTTCCAAAAAGAGAGAAAAAGAGAAAAGGAAAAAGAAAAAAGAAAAAGAAGAATCAAAAAAGAGAAAATTTTATTTTTCCAATCCAAACAAATATATATATATATATTTTTTTTTTGTTTCTATGGAAAATACTTCTTATCTTCTACGAAAGAAAAAAAATAAAAAAAAAGGAAGAGAGAGAGAGAGAGAGAGAGAAAATAGGAAAAAGAAAATGAAAAAAAAAAAAAGAAAATGAAATTATACAAAAACATAATTATCCGAACGATTAACAGTGCTTTTACGAATTAATAACGCTTTATCATCATCATCATCATCATCAATTACAGAATATTACCCATATAAATGCCGCTCGAGTCTCAACTTCGTTCTATCTCCGAAGTATAATACTTTCACGCAACGACCTTGGGGCTTCTCCACTCATCGAAGGGTAAGCTTTTAGGATCTCCGACCGGCCTTCTCGGTTCACACCGTAGGAATCCGATTTCACCGAGTCGTTCATTCATCCGACCGATTCTCTCTCTCTCTCTCTCTCTTTCTCTCTCTTTCTTTCTCAAAGTGGAATCCTCAGAAACGATTTCCTACTCCCTCCTCACCCCTCATCTCCCACCCCTCACTATAATACAACTAAATCGTTATTGGTGAACAACGCTCGATTATATTATCGATATAATCCGATAAAATGGGCCGAACATTTTTGTATCCGAGAAAACGATCTCTTTAGCAATATATTCTTTAGCAATAATATTCTTCAAAATTCTTCTCCCACCTCCCACATCTCTTATTTCGTTAGAAACATTACTCTATGTATCGTCTAATATTAACGTCTCTGTAATATCTGATCTCTCTTCTATTATTTTTCTATGCGACTATACGTATATATACGAATATAATACATACATACACACACATATATATATAGGTATATACATATACTAATAGTTATCAGTGTCGTTATATATATGTAAGTATAGGTGTATGTATCATCCTGTCGTTCATTCACCTGCCCTCCTTCTACCTCCCCCTCCCCCTCCTATCCTTTTACTCTACCCCTTCTCATCCTCATCATCCTCGTTCTCGTCTTCGTCCTCGTCCTCGTCCTCGTCCTCGTCCTCGTCCTCGTCATCCTCATCCTCGTCTTCATCATCCTCATCCTCATTCTCATTCTCCTTTTACTTTAGCTCCCTTTCCTTTCTTCTCGCGTGCCTTCTAGCTATGGACCTCAAATAACGTACCATGAAATTTCTCCACGTCGATTTCCCAGGTCGATTTTAGATTTTTAATAGCAATACTCGTACCGTTCATTCATTTTTCATTTCTATTATTAATTGTTAATGAATCTGATTATAGGTGTATGTGTTTGTATATATATATATATATATATATATATATATATATATATATATATATATATAGAGAGAGAGAGAGAGAGAGAGAGCTGTTTATTTCGAAAGTAACTTAAGTCCGTCTGTTTTCTTTAGTTTTTGGACCACGGATTGCATACGTGGTTTTCTTTAATAAAGAAAGAAAGAACGAACAAAGAAATGTAAAAGTATTGCGATGATTTTCTTTCTTTCTTTCTTTCTTTATTTTTCTTCTTTCATTAACAAAAAAAAAAAAAGAGAGAGAGAGAAGAAGAAACAACGATCTAAGACGATCGTGTGGAAATTTAATGACGCGATAACTCTATTAAATTCTGTATAAAATTTTATTGAAAAAAAGAACGAGAAAAGAAACAAGCAAAAATTATTTTATCACAGGTATAACAGATATAACAAAAAAAAAATCAGAATTTTGTTTAAAAAAAAAAAAAAAAAATCTCGATTTTGTTTCTCGATAAGACAAAGTTTCTTACTATCTATCTATCTATCTATCTATCTATCTATCTATCTATCTATCCATCTTTATCTCAAGGCGGCTTCTCTTTCTTCACGAAGAAGATCCTACCGTGCTATTACCTGGATCGTAGATCACGCTTCGCGATCTCTGCGAGGTCGCGAGAGAAAAGGAATGAATAGAGGTCGCAAACGCGATGCTGAGAGTAAGAAAAAGAAAAAGAGAAAGAAGAGGATGAAGATGAAGAAGAAGAAGAATAAGAAAAAGAAAAAGAAAAAGAAAAAGGAAAGGATAGAAGAATTTATCAAGAAATTATCGGAATTTGAAAGTTTCACCACTGTTTCTTCGATCGATCTATCGATAGATCGATCGATAGATCGATCGATAAGATATAACGATAAGATTATACCATTCGATGGCTCTCGACATTAAGACAATGTAACTTATCAAACGGATCGGATTCATTAAAGGATTCGATTTAATTACTTTCAATCTACCATACGTTTACATACACACACACACACACACATATATATATATAATGTATATACGTAATGTATATATAACAAGTCTATAGTGTAGACTTTCTAATCTCGACGAAGAAATCGACGATGCGGAGCACCGTTTGAAGTTTCGATGCGCTTCGACGAACGGATAGAAACGTTTTTTATCTTTTCTTTTTTTTCTCTTCTCTCTTTTTTCCTTTTTTCTTTTTTTTTTTTTTTTTTCAACGTTCGAATGGTATCCGTGTTAAAGAGAGAAAGGCTCGTCTGTTTAGAAAAAAAAAAAGAAAAAGAAGAAAAAAAGAAAAAGAAAATTACATTTTTTATATATGTTTATAAGGTTCAAACGTCAACGTTGGTAGATTGTTTCAATTTTGTTTTTTATTTTGTTTTGTTTTTGTTTCTTTCTTTCTTTTTAATTTTGTTAATCTTTTCTTTTTTTTTTATCCCTTTTTTTATTTCGCGTAACTCTCATCACTTCGGTTGTTATAATTCTCGATATCATCGAATGCGTATTTCGAACGGTATTTGTAAAAAATTTCTATCTCGGATAAATCTGTTAAAAGGAAAATTATGAGAGATATTACTTTCATAGCTCGATGAAACCTTGATGAAATTTGTTCAGATTTCAAAGATTGACTCACTACTACTCTACTTTGTATATTTTATGCGATAGGAACTAACATTCGATCGATCGCGATTACGTCGCTCAATAATAATTTTATCGTCTCTAACAAAAATTATATCTACGCTTTATGAAAAGAATGTGCAATGAATTGTTTGGATGGTTCACGTTTTCGGAAAAAAGAAATAAAAAAATAAAAAAAAGGAAAGAGAGAGAGAGAGAGAGAAAGAGAGAGACCGACCAACCGACGGACAGACACACGGACAAGCAAACAAAAATGAAAGAAGATCAAAATAATTAAAAAAAAAAAAAAGATAAAAAAAAAAGAAAACAGAGACTGATTCCTTTCTACGTGGCAAACTATTCTAAGATAGTACTTTTAAAGATGGCGAGATGGCTACTGGTGGTAGAAGAAGAAAAAGAAGACGAAGAAGAAGAAGAAGAAGAAGAAGAAGAAGAAGAAGAAGAAGAAGAAGTAGAAGTAGAAGGAGGAGGAGGAGGAGTAGATGGAAAAATGTCGAGAATGTCGAAGCTCGTCGACCAGTTTCAAGAACTCGCCTTCCCTCCGAAGGTCCGAAGCTACGAGCGCGTGCAGTAACAGCACCAGTAACAGCACTGGTAACAGCAGCTACACCAGCATCAGCATCAGCAACATCAACAGCAACAGCAATAGCAATAGCAATGGCAGAGCCACCTTGTCTTCTCCATGCTTTTCTTCTTATTGTTGGATCGTGCACTCTCGCGCGTGCAAGACCATGCTTAGTATCTCTTTCTCTCTTTCTCTCTCTCTCTCTTTTTTTTTCTTTCTTTCTTTCTTTCGATGATGCGAACGTTTCTTTCGATTTTTGCAGGACGTGCAACTCTCTCTTTCTCTTTCTCTTTCTCTTTTGCGCAGGTTTTCAAAGGACCCAAGAAACCCGCGAACCCGTCTTCTTCTCTTCCGCTTTATGGAATCCAGTTTTGCCTTCCGAGAATCGATACGATCCTCCCCTCGCACACACCACCTTTCGATCTCTCTTTCTCTCTCTCTTTCTCTGTCTATATCTATGTATATCTATATCTATCTCTCTCTTTCTCTCTTTCTCTCCACGGCAATGATAATTTATAAGCGTGATCAGGCGAATTTCTCGTATATCTTCTCTAATCGTCGTCGTCGTCGTCGTCGTCGTCGTTTACCCCCACCCTATCCTTATCTGCCCTCTCATCTGACCCCCTCAACTCATCCAACCCTCACTCTCTCTGTTTCTCTCTCTTTCTCTCTCTTTCTCTCTCTTTCTCTCCATTTTCCACCCTCTCTTTCTAATCATCTATCTACCTCATTCATTGTTCCAACTTGTTCGACTTTGAATCTTCTCGGATTAACTTTATTTCCGTCGTTCATATTTTCTCCAATTTTTATTCTAGTTTACTACTATGATGATATTATTATCATAGATTTATATCACATTTATATCGTTATTATTATTCTTTTCTTTTGTAACTTTGATCGATCGATTGTCGATGAATAATACGACTTATCGATTATTTATTGAAAGTTCCATCGTGCATTTTTTCTTTTTTTTTTTTTTTTTGAAGAAAGAAGAAAAGAAGGTGAAAAAAATGTCGTAGGTCAGTTTTTTTTTCTTTTTTTTTATCGATAAATTTTTTTAAATATATACTACTTTTATTCGATATTATATATATATATGTATATTATTTGAATTCCCATTCCTTGTATCTTTTCATTACAGGAACCTAGCAATCGGAATTGGCATTCAGAATTTTCCAGAGGGTCTGGCAGTTTCGTTGCCTCTTCAGGCGGCAGGTATCAGCACCCTGAAGAGTTTCTGGTACGGACAGCTTTCTGGTATGGTAGAACCGATCGCTGGTGTCCTTGGCGCTGCGGGGGTGACGTTAGCGGCACCTGCTTTACCCTATGCATTGGCCTTCGCTGCAGGAGCCATGATCTATGTTGTCATTGACGACATCATTCCGGAAGCTCACGAAAGGTTTGTTTTGTTTTATATCAGTCGAGTCTATTTAAAATCATTTTCTTTTCTTTCCTTTTTTTTTTTTCTTTTTTTATTTCTTTTTAATCTTTTTTCTTTTTTTTTTTATCGACTTATTACAATTCTGATGTCGATTATTTATTTATTTATTCATTTATTCATTCATTAATCAAGCGTAAGAATAAATCATGATTATTTTTATTCTTGCTTCGAAATCGATGACGCAAGGTTTGTACTTTTCGAAAAATTATTTTCGTTTTCCGTACGGTGTATCGATATATTCATATTTAATTAATCAATTATTGAATTGATTGATTATATAAAAGAATACCTTTTCACGGTTTCCTTTTCTCATCTTCCTCCTCATTTCTTTACTTATTCTATTCACTCATCTCACTTCCTCACTTTTGTTTATAACCCTACAAAGTGATACGCTATTTAATTCATAACACTTTCATTCTTTATCTATCGTCGTTTCGTTCGACAAAATCGATGATTCAAAAATCGCGACGTCGTTTTTTCAAAATCGAGATCGTTAGGGGTGGATGGAGAGGGGAGGTTGGAAGAAGACAAAAAAATAAAAAAAAAATAAGAAATAAAAAAGTAAATAAAAAAGAATCGTTTCGAGATGACAAGGAGGGTTCGCAATAAAAAAGTTCGATATAACTCGTTCTCTAGACTGAGTCCAGTTTTCTTTTACTCTTGTCTACCCTAAACTCGCCCCTTTTATATCGTTTCTCTTTCTTTTTCTCTCTCTCTCTCTTTTTATTGTCTGTTAACCATCGTCCGGTGCTAGAGGCACCGCGTTGCACTTGCACCTATTTCCGTCTCACGTTTCACCCTTCTCCGGTCCATTCACTACGAATTAGAATACGAGACCCAGCATAGAGTCAGAAGGGCGGAAGAGGCTTTTCCCACCGACACAATACAGCAAAACCTATTTTTTTTCTTGGGGGGAGAGAGGTGAAAAGGGAAGGAAAGGGGAGGAACCGTCTCTGTCTTTCTGTTTCTCTTGCAATTTTTTATATTTAAAAAATTTTTTTTTTTTTAATTTTTTTTCTTCTTTTTTTTGTCTTGAAACAATTTTTCTAGCCACGTAAACGAGTATTGATAAAATTAATAATTAGTTATTTTAATATTCGATTAGACATAATTAATGGATATTTTTGTATTATTGTATGGTAATTATATTTTATATATTGTTTGGGTATTATTATTATGTTTTGCGTATTTGTATATTGTTATATTTTTTGTGTATTTGTATTTTATTACATTGATTTTTATATAGTATATTAAATTGTACACAGGCTGGTTTTATGTAATTCAATTGACGATATTAATTGCTATTTTCAAATATAAATGAATGTAGGTGTACATGACAGAAAGAGAAAGAGAGATAGAGAGAGTATCCTTATTTTAATAATTTAATGAACAAAATTAGTCGATATTTTTAAGCATATATATATATATATATTGACGTATACAAGGATTGTCTTATTTTAATATTTAAATTAACAAAATTCATCGAGATATTAAATTACGTATGAACGCATATTAGATGTCCTATTTATATCATTCAATTAATCAATATCTATTGAAATTAATAATTAATTATTTATATTAAATGAATATAATTATTTTGAATTTTATATTTTGAATTTTATATTAATCATTTATATTAAATTAATATAAATAATAAAAAGCAAGTGTACAGGGTTATACCGTTCGAATGAATTCGCAGAGATAATACATTAAATATCTTTGAATAATTCCGAACGCGTATCGATCGATCAGTATGCCTTAAGCTTGATCAATAATTTAAAATGATTTTATGATTTCTCGAAAGAGAACGGAATAAAGTAAAGAGTAACGACTTCCAATGAAATTCCGAATAAAATGTCATATCGATTTGTCGGTAAAGTACGTTAAAAAAAAAGAAAAAAAAAACAACAGAAAAAAATTATTCTTGAACGTTTCTTATAGTTCTTATGCTATTTTTATTAATGATATATATAAATAATGTTCTCGAGTATCTCGAGGTCGATGTTTAATCGAGAAACGATTTTAATTTTATCTCGAACGATCTACATATGTATTTATCTCACGCAAAATATGTACGCAAATATGTAAATACAAATTGTGAAACAAGGATAAGTAACTCGTTCGAAATATTTACTTACGTCCAAGAAAATATATATATTATATATTTATTATATATATAATAAATATATATTCGTGTTATAAATTATTATATACGTGTTATAAACTTTATTATGTACATATATATATTTATTTTATAATATTTATTATATTTATACCGCATCGATCGAATTCGATATCAATGAAAAAAAAAAAAAAGAAAAAGAAAAATCATCCCTTTCGGAATAAAACGAAGACGACAACGAAGATATTCTTCATGTCAGAAATTTTATATTTATGATTTCTTTTTGAATTCTTTTTCTTCTTCTTCTTTTTTTTTTTTGTTTTTTCTTTGGAATCGTCTCGTTGGAAAAGAAATTTTCACACCTCGGAAATTTTACGTACCTATAACTTTTATACGTACTTTTTCATGTACTCGTATAAATTTTTCTTTTTTCTTTTCTTTCTCCTTTTAGAATCATTCCGTTGCAAAAATATATTTTTCTCACATAAAAATTTTATATCATATATATATATGTGTGTGTGTGTATGGTCTATATATGTACATAATATTTTTTTATCGAATCATTCCATTTCAAAACATAAATTTTTTCCTATCAGAAATCTTATACGCGCACACGTAATTTTTTCAAAATAATCGTTTCAATCCAGAAAAAAATTGTTTCATAACAAAAATTCCATATACCTATACGATTCATCCTTCTTTTTCTTTTAAGAATCATTTCGTAGCAAAGAAAACGAAATAGACTACAAAAATTGTTCGAAGCAAACGTTCGATAACAAACTTTTACATTAATCGATAGACGATAATCAAACAAGAATACAAAACGTACCTTAAAATTAATAAAAGAATATATACGAAGGGAAGAATAAATTGAAAAGAAAAAAAAAAAAAAAAAAAATAAAGCGAAAGAGATTTACTCGCATGAAACTAAAACAAATGCCTAACTAACTTAAGCGAGTAGACAATCGAGACTACAGTATAAAAAACAAGAATAAAAAACGTGCTTTAAATTAATGAAAGAATATATACGAAGGGAAGAATAAATTAAAAAAAAAAAAAAAAGAAAAGGAAAGAAAAGAACGAAAGATTTACTCGTATAAAAATAAAAAAAATGCCTAAGTAAGTTAACCGTGCAAGTAAGCAAGTAAGCAAGTAAGCAAGCAAGCAAGCAAGTACTTACTTTACTCGCGCAACATTTCGTCCGTTCTATTCGAGAACGATTACGGTACAATGGCGCGTGACGGCAGTGCCGTAGTTAGTCGTAGTCGACTTCATCTCTCTCTCTCTCTCTCTTTCTCTCTCTCTCTCTCTATCTATCTATCCATCTACCTATCTCTTTCTCACTCTTTCGTGAACGTGTTAAAACGGACGTGCAGAGCGAATTTCTTTCCCAGGCCCAGGCCGTCGGCCTAAACCGTACGAGCATTGTCATTATAATTGGCTTCTTTTGTATTTCGCGTGCGATCTAACCGTCTTTGCCAGTGTATACCAAAAGAGCCGCTAGTTTTCTCTCTCTCTCTCTCTCTCTCTCTCTTTTTCTCTCTTTCTGTCTATCTTCCTTTTTTTTCTATCTCTCTCTTTCTTTCTCTCTCTTTTTCTTTCTTGTTACTTACGTGAAGAAGCATCTTCGCTTAGAGAGAAGACTCCTGAGACAGTCGACCTCGACTGGCTCCCTCGGGAACCCTCGAGGACCCGGAAAACACAAAAGTGAAAATATACCTCTATCTTTCTTTTTCTTTCTTACTCTGTCTCTCTCTCTCTCTCTCTCTCTCTCTCTCTCTCTCTTTTATTCTTTCTTTCATCTCTTCGTCTCCCCTCTCTTTTCCAAACAAAAACCGTTGGACGACCTCGTCGCAACCCTCCAAATCAAACCCGTGTGATCTTTTAGATCACACAAGATAGATAGAAAAGGATTCCGGTATTACTTCGGCTAATTAACGAATCGAATCGTCTTTATCAACGTAATTTAGATAGATAGATAGAGAGAGAGAGAGAGAGAGGGAATGAGAACGAGTCTTCGTTACCTCCTGACTGCTTTTCTCTCTCTTTCTCTCTCTATCTCTCTCTTTCTCTTTCTTTCAATTTTTCTTTTTTTCTTTTTTTTTTAGATGGTTAATTACTATCTTAACGTTTTATCTAACGTCGTATTTGTAAAATCGTGTAGTACGTTTTCATTCGTCATTCTTATTTATTTGTTCATGATTCGTTCGTTCGATTTTTAATCGTCAATTCTTTTTAATTCCGTTTTATTATTATATTTGTTCTTCCTTTTTTTCCTTCTTTTTTTTTCTTCTTCTGAAGATATCAATAAATTCGATCGCGATGTTTCGAATAGATTTGAAAAAAAAAGAATTTTGTTTTGATAATTTTTTATCAAAAAAAATCCGATGAAAGAATTGTTCGAACGTAATTTACAGTCTGTTGCACGTTGCGTTTTTTTTTCTTTCTTTCTTTTCTTTTTTTTTTTTTTTTAATTATATGTGCATTCGACGATTTTTTTCTTTTTCTCTTTTTAATCATTTTTATTTCGAACAGACCTATCATTAGTTCGCTTAATTATCCACATCTTTTTTATTTTGTTTCATTTTGTTCCTTTTTCGTCTCGGATGGATTTACAAAATCCGATATACCGTTCTATTATTATCATTACTATTATTATTATTATTATTAACATTATTATTATCATACACGTATTCAATGTGAATTTTTTACATTTTATTTCGACGATACGATCTTCCACTTGATATTCAAGATTCTTTTTATTTCTTCTTATACCATCCATCTAATATATCGTTTGATTATTATATTTATGAATCTCTCTCTCTTTCCCTCTCTCTCCCTCTCTCTCTACAATGTTAATAGAAAGGTGCATAGCGATACTAATCGATTCATGGTAGTGAGAAGTCGACACGGTCGAACGATTATTTCTCTTAAGAGAGGGAATAGAAAAAGAAAAAAAGGAAGAAAATAAAGAAAAAGAAATCGTATAATCAAACAAAAAATGAAATGCAAAATGAAAACGAAGAAAATGGTGGTATCTTTGCTCAATAGAAAGAAGTTTTATACATACATACATATATATATCCATACATACATATATATATAAAATAAAATATGTATGTGTGTGTGTATATATATATATATATAGTTATAAGATATCGACTGGAATGCTTCTTCAGCTTTGAGAATCCATCTTTCTTGTCGAGCTCAAATAGACGGAATAATAAGAAAAGAAAGATGACGAAGATGGAAAGGAAGATGAAAAAGGACAAGAAGAAGAAAACGTTACTCTTTCGTGGAATAACTATACCTCTAGTAATTTACATTTCCCTTTTGCTCGGCGAATAGGAACGTCTCTCTCTCTCTCTCTCTCTCTCTCTCTCTCTCTCTCTCTCTCACTCTCTCTCTCTCTATCTATCTTCCTAATTTCTTTCTAATTTCTTTCTTATTTCCGTCAAATAATTATCTACAATTCTTGTTGCCTTCTCACGGTCTTAACCTTTACTAATTACACCTTTGTCTTTTCCTAAGATACGACGGGAGAAAATATGATATATAAAATATTATAATAACCGAACTCTCTTCATTAAATCATTAAACGTTTCTTTTCTTATTAACTCCTTTCCAACTCATATAAATCTAATTTTTTTTTTTTCTTCTTCAATTAAATCAACTCGATGCAGTTAAAAAAAAATCTTCTGTTCCTTTTTCCTTATTTTTTTTTTTTCTTTTTTTTTTTGATATAATAAATCATCACGCGATTTATTTATTTATTTTTGTTAACCTTTACTAATTACACTTTTGTCTTTTCCTAAGACTCGACGAGAGAAAATATGATATATAGTATATTAATAATAACCGAACTCTCTTCGTTAAATCATTAAACATTATTCTTTTCTTATTAACTCCTTTCCAACTTACATAAATCTAATTTTTATTTATTTATTTCTTTATTTTTTCAATTAAATCAACTCGATGCAGTTTAAAAAAAATCTTCTTTTTTTTTTTTTTTAATTTTTTATTTCTGATATAATAAATCATCGCGATTTATTTATTTACTTATTTATTTGTTTAAAAATCTCCTTTCTATTCTTTATGTTCTCTCTTTTTCCTTCGTAAGAAAAAAACTATGACGAGTTGATAACGACGACGACGACGACGACGACGACGACGATGACGACGACGACAATTGTTCGTAGAAATTGAAAGTCGAACGATGAGACGGACGATAATGGCCAATAAAAATACAAATTTTCTTAGTGGAGAACATAAGATCGAAGAGGGTGTGGAAGGAGAAGTGGGGTGGAGTAGGGGTAGAGTGGGGGTGGAGTAGGGTAGGGGATAGGTCTAGAACGGGGGTGTGTAAGGAAGATATTTTTATAGGCATGTGTATATATATGATTGATATGGTAGGTAACGACGCCCACCGAAACACAACGGCGCGTTTCAACGGCCATTAAAATTGATGGCCGTGTATAATTTAGAAAATCAACAAACCATGACGTGCAATACACCGTGGAACACACCCGCGTGTTGTATGTGCATTCTATGATCTGTTTAATCCTTGCTTATATGCCGCGATAAAAGAAAAAGAAAAAGAAGAAGAAATCCTTATCGTTTGTCGACATCTCGATTCGTTATTTATATTTCGTCAACATTTCTACGACTCCATAATTTCTTTTTCTTTTCTGTTTTTTTTTTTTTTTCATATTTGCGATCATACTTTTCTACGATCTTCTTTTATTCTGTTTTGATTGCATTCTTGATCGCTCGTCGATCGGACGTAGGCGATGATCGATAAAATTTGGAAAATAGAAGAAAGGAAAAAGAATTAGAAATCAATTTTCTTAAGGTCTCTTTCTCTTAAGGTCATATGCGTTTTACTTTTTCTTCTTTCTTTTTTTTACTCGTGCGTATTTTACTTGCGCGATGCAATCTAATTAATAATTTTTATTTCGCAACCCTGATGCGATAGTATTGTAGTAATTTTTTTTTTAATTAACGATGATTAGTTGATAAGAGTGAAATTGCAAAATAAAGGAATTGCAGATCAATTCGTCTCTTGAAGAAATCAAAGAGAAAAAAAATAATAATTCAGAAAAATTACAAAGAAAATTTGAAGAACCAAGGACGGTATATTTTCTTAAACAAAAAAGAAAAAAAAAAAAAAAAGAAAAAAAAGAGAGAAAGAAAAAAATTGACGGACATTGATTACCTGTTCCATTACTTTCAAAGAAGAGTAGAGTAAAAGATAAAATATGAGTATTAGTCATAGAACGTATTAGTAGTAATAATAATAGTAATAGTAATAACACTGTACAATGTAAGTAAGAAATCATACTTAAGAGTCAAAGTGCAAGAGGATGTGGTGACGATAATAATCGTTAGCGCGTATGGGGTTACGCAATATCGACGTAAGTGTAACACTTTTTCTAACGTTTTTCTATTTGCAGCGGAAATGGTAAACTCGCCAGCTGGGCCGCCATCGTGGGTTTCTTGGTGATGATGTCTTTGGACGTGGGATTAGGCTAAGAGATCGCTATACAACGATCGTCGTGCTCGGAAATGTATAATCCATATATAACGATATATATATATATACATACATACATATATATATGTGTGTATATGTGTATATGTATATATTCGCCTAATTCGAGTCACTAGAATCGACGACTCCTAATTTTTATTTTGGTGCATCGATCAATTATTTTTTCTTCGATCAATACTTCCACGTATCGATTTTAACGTTCGATCGATCGATCGACGAATAAATAGATAGATAGATAGATAGATAGATAGATAGATAGATAGATAGATAGATAAATAAATAGATAGATAGAATTTTTGTACGAAAGATTTTATAAAGATTCGTACGATCCAGGTTATTTCTTTTTTCTTTTTTTTTTTTTTTCTTTTTAATTTTCTTATACATCTTAACTTTTTCAATATTTTCTTTTACACACAGACATATATATACATATATATATATATTTATTTTTAATCTATTTATATCTGCTATATGTATTATACGATCGTGAATAGATAGATCATCGATCAAATGTTAAAATCGTCATTGATCTACTCAGGGCACACTGATCTTCGTTGTCGGTCGATGTTGCGAATTATTTCGTTTTTTTTTTTTTCTTTTCTTTTCTTTTTTTTTAATGAGAAAATATAGATCGATAAATGAAGATAAAAAAGAAAAAAAAGGAAAAAGCAAAAAATAATTCAAATCGACGCGCGCAATGTCGAGAAACGAGTACATCCAATCAGACAGTCAGAGAGTTAGAGATAGATATCGATATTGATTATCGATCTTTCTTTCAACTTTTATCTTAAAATTTAATGGATCAATTATTTCCTTTTTTCTTTTTTTTTTTCTCAATCCTTCATCCCCCAAAATTTTTTAAAAAAGCGTCGATTTAATCGAACGATATTTGCAAGATCGATCTTCTTTTGGCCATAGTCCAAACTTTTCTAGGATATTTGTAATCGTCGTTAACGCAACTAACTGGCGAGATATTATCGTAAATCGACGATAAGATGTTTTTTTGATACCCTGCCGAGTTTTTAATGTCGTCGTTCGTGCAAAATTTATTTTTAACGAGCCGTATCGAATTACGCGAATTATTTTATGATTCTTTCTTTCTTTCTTTCTTTCTTTGTTTCTTTCTTTCTCTTTTTTGTCTATTCTTTTTTCTCTTTTTTTTTTTTTATCTCGTCCTCTTTCAGTAACCATTAACGCGAACGTCGAGAATTATTGACGTCAGATACTCTATCTGTTTTTTATCTACGAGGGAAAGACAAAAAAAAAATAACAATCAGTATCTTTTAATCGAATCAATTTACTTATCAATGTACCTCTCTAAAAGAATTTATTCCGCGAAATATACGATTACTAATCGACAACAATGATGTTTTACAAAGTTTTACGATCGAGCCAATTAGATTTCTATATATAAAAACAAAAATATTTCATACTAGATAATCGATCGAAGTTAGTTAAAAAAAAAGAAAAGAAAAGAAAAAATATGAGAAAAAGAAAAGAAAATCGATAACAATAATTTTTAAATCGTTCTTTTAAATCGCGTGGAACAAAGAAAAAACAAAAATAAAGAAAAAAAGAAAAAGGAAAAATATCCTTACATTCCAGAAAATAATATTTATTTATTCGTTTATTTATTTATAGACGCGTACATATGATCAAGAATAGATACATACGTACATATATCTATATATATATGTATTATATATTAAAAAAAAAAATCTATAGCTGATTCGATAAGATTGCCTTTGATCGTTCGATTGTTGAAAATATTTGCGAGTGAACTTCTTTTTTTTTCTTTTCTTTTTTTTCTTTTCTTTTTTTAATGAAAAAGATTTCTCTTCGACGAAGAAATCGATTTATGTACCACACACACACACACACACATATATATATATACATATATACTTCCAGATAATATTTGAATGATCGATATATAGCACTCAATCAAGATATTCCTCGTATCGTAATCTCGACGTTGAACGCTGAGAAAATATAAAGATAATTATATATTTTGGTACCATAGATAAAACGAACACTGCTGTACCTAACAAAGTATTTCAAATTCACGATGTACCATATAAAACTGATCACGCGATAAACCCTTCGACATTTTCGTCACGAATAAAAAAAGAAAAAAAAATATTGGATGAGGAAGAGGGTATAGTACTAAGGGATGTGAGTAAAGGGTTAAATAGATAGAAAAAAAAAAAATAATTAGAACACGCCTGTTCCTTCGTGTCGTATAAAAAAATAAATAAAATAAAATAAAATAAAATAAAAATAAGAATAAAAATAAAATTAAAATGAGATAAAGTAAAGCGAAAGAAAGTAAAAAGAAGAAACAGAAAGAACAGGAAAAAAAAGATCCATCGATCCAGAAATAGATTTCGATCGATCGATCGTGGACCACTTTCGAAAAGTTCCTCTGTGATCATGACGATTTCGCATAAGTGGTCTATAAGCTAACGGTGCAATTATTTTACAATAATTACACTCTAAACGTTATTTATAATATCGGTTTACATTAAACCAACGTAAATCGATGTAAATCTTCTGCCGAAATTTTATTCTTCGTTTCTGTGACGTCATTATCGGCTAAATGAAACGAATAGTATTAAAAAGAGAAAAGAAAAAAAAAAAGAAGAAGAAGAAAGTGAAAATTGATAGAAAATTTTCTTGACTTTCGATTTTTTTTTTCTTTTTATTATTACTATTATTATTATTATTATTATTATTATTATTATTATTATTATTATTATTATTAATATTTCTTTCTTTTTTTATAATCGTAAGACTTCACGATAATTTCTTAACGTCGATCATGTAATTTTTAATTTATTTTACTTTTTTTATCGTTATTGTTGATGTAATGATTCGGTTATATGATCTAAACAAGTGATATAAGAAGGTATTAAAAAAAAAAAAAAGAAAGAAAAAGGGAATGAGAATTTTTATGAAAAATTGACGACGATTTCTTTTTCTTTTTTTTTCTTTCTTTCTTTTTTTTTTTTTTTTAACAATGTCGAAACGTCACGAAAATTTTAATCATCGATGATGCAATTATCGGCAGAACATTGTCTACGTCTATTAGTTAATTGATGATCCTTCAATGTAATTTACCTAGGCATAAATGATTTAGACTGTTCTATCGTAGTTAATTTAATAATTTCAAGCGGAAACGTTACTTACGTTCGATGATTCGATGACGTCAAAGATCGATTAATCTGACATCATTAAAATGTATTATAAATAAATCGAAGAAACAAAATAAAATAAAATATAATAAATTAGAAGAATTAGCAAAAGAGAGAGACAGATCGCTGACGAAGGTAACTAATGAAAAGAAAAAGTGGAAGAATAATTCGTTTCGCAATATCGAATCGATTCGAAAAATTCATTTTTCGATTTTTTATGTCATCTTAGTCGAACCATGCAATAGTGTGTTTCCATCATTTCATTATTTTCGATTACAATAATTATTGTACGAGATGGTTCCCGATGCGCGCATAATGTTGTATGCGTGTGAAATAAAGGAGAAAAAAGATTAAAAAAAAAAAAAAAAAGACAAGAAAAAAAGACATGTACATAAAAGTGTCGACATTTTAATAGAAAATGAAAGAAAAAGAAGAAGAAAAAAAAGGAAAAAAAAAAATCTCTCGATCTTTTCCAGCATCCCGTTTCCCTCGTTCCATACGTTACCAACGTCGTCATTCCCTTCAAGGTCATCATTAGATATGCACAACTAACGGAGGATATTCGCGGAAACGTGAGTAACAAATCTATTTTAAAAGAAATTTTATCTTCAATGATGAAATATCGGATCTATAACGTGTGTAAGTAATATTTTATTAAGATAATTCTATTTCCAAGTGACTTTTCTTTTTGTTTGATTTATTTAATTTTTTTTTTTTTTTTTTTTCATGGATAAAAAGTATTACAGCAAATTAATCAATAATCGTCAAATAGTGAGTATAAATTTATATTTTAATTAATTTTATTTTTTATATTTACTTTTGTATATGTGTATAAGTTTATTATATTATGTTATGTCATAGTGGCTATAATAATTTTGTTTCGCGTCATTATTATTTTATTGTTTAGCAATTAAATTTATCATTTAATGTGACTACAGTAGTATATACGTTACAACGAATTTATGTACATACTTATACCAACGTCTAATCATTATACTTGGTATATTTATACTTGGTATATAAATTCCACGTACTGTATATTGCATTCCACGTGCACTTTTTTTCTCTCTTTTCTTTCTCTCTCTCTCTCTCTCTCTCTCTTTTTTCTATAATTAATAATTCGAAGTAATACTCCAAGTTCTTATCACTGATTATTCGAAATAACATAATAATATAGTGATATAAATATAGCGTTATAAAAAAATTTAGAAAAGAAGAAGAAAGAATATCTTTAATGATCCGATTAAAAATAAAAAATTAAATATCTAATAAAATTAAAATATACAACAAAATTAACAAACTACTACAGATCATAACAATTTCTCCTTATATTCAATTAATTATTCATATTTAACCAAATTACACTTATCCATAAAAACATATCCGTAACGTTCATATTCACTATATAATTTCCACTATAATTAATAATTCTTTGAAACGAACTCTTGGAAAATGATATTCAAAACAATGTAATGATACAGAATAGTGATGAAAAAAATTAAAACAAATTAAAAACAAAAAGAAAAAAAATATGTTTCAATCCAGTCTAACAATATATTAAAAAGAATATACACACACACACACATATATATATATAAACAAAAAAAATTTCAGAAAAAATGAAAAAAAAAGAAACACACAGAGAGAGAGAGAGAAAGAAAGAAAGAAATACCCTCGAAGGCATTCGGCATTGGCGGCTAAGAGAGGCGCGAAACGAATTGGAGCATCGTCGGTAATTCGCCGGGGTAAATTACCGCGCTTGGCCGGTGCGCCGACCGGCCGCGATAACGTTACATCGCGCTTTCTCCTCCTGCCTCTCACCAACCTTCCTCCTCCTCCCACTAGTGTTCCCTTCTCTTCCCCTTTTCCACTTTCTCCCCCACTCCTCCATCCATCTCCTCTTCCCCTTTCTTCTCCTCCTCCTCTTGTATGTCCGGAGAGCGTCTCGCCAGAGTTGCATAACCGCGTGTGCGCGCAGGATCCGTCGGATGGATGAGATAGGGATGTGAGGGGTTTACGGGGGTAGAGGGTTGAGGGGAGCGATGGTAGCGATGGTAGCGATGGTAGCGAAGGAGGTGAAGGGTGAGGAGGAGGAGGGATCGGAGGCATGAATGGAGTGAGCGACAAGGACGGCTGCACTGTTCGGTTTCCCGGTGCAACGAGTCTGACCGACCCAGACTTCTAATACACGAGTGTATATATATGTGTGTGTGTGTATGTATATATATATATATATATATATGTACGTGTGTGTAGAGGTATATGTAAGAGATTGAGAGTATGTTTGATGAGTGTGTGAGAGAGAGGGAAGGATGTAGGATGTATGAAGTAGTGTGAGATAGAGAGGAGAACAAGACTGGGATAGAGGAATACGTACTTACAACATTCCTCGATGTGCGAAAGAGACGGGGAATTCGTACGTTTCTTTGGATGTGTGTGTGTGTGTGTTTGCGATACGTGGTGCATACTGGAAATACGAGAGAGAGAGAGAGAGAGGGATAGCAGATGCATCGCTGGAATGCACCGAGGAACAGACAGAGACGGAAATAGAAGTTGGTCGGAGACGGACGAAGAGACGGCCGAAGGCGTCGTGCTACGATCCTCTTCGAAGGGTGGTGGGGTGGGGGGTTGTACGATCGTCTTTTATACCTCTCTCTCTCTCTCTCTCTCTCTCTCTCTCTCTCTCTCTCTCTCTCTCTCTTTCTCTTTTTCTTTCTCTGTATGTGTGTATGTATGTCTTTCTGTCTGTCGATCTGTCTGTCTCTCTTTCTCTTTCTCTTTCTCCTTCTCTTTCTCTTTCTGTCTGCTTGTGTCTGTCTCTTTCAAGAAACGATCGTTCCAGTTCGTGCAAATTAAATTTTTGTTCAACGATAGTTACCGAACTCCTAAGATCTCTTCATTTTCGATTGGTATTATAATAAATTAGAAGGATTCGTATACGTATGTGTATATATACGATTTTATTTATATATGATTTTAATTTTTATATATATATATATATGATTTTGTTTGAAATTGCAGAGTATTTTTGAGTTATCTATATTGTTTATGAATCGTTTATACAATTTTTCCCTTTTCTCTTTCTCTCTCTAAATTATCAATAATTGCAACACATTTCGATTT
>NC_066596.1:6212500-6237500 GCF_905475345.1 Vespula vulgaris | reverse complement strand
AGACTGATACACATCGCACGTACGTATCTGCAAAATTCGATTAAAATATTTCATTGAAATAATTACAAACTTGGAGGTTGCGTATATAGATTTGAATAATTAATCAAACGAGAATATCTTTTCATTTTACCTACGCATATACATACGTACATATACACATACATACATATGTATATATTACAAGAAAAATTTCTCTATACACTCAGACGTATATTACTTTTATAGATAAAGAGACGTGAGATGGAAATTATGTACTTTCAAAGCTTCCCTCTCCGTAACTTTTTTTTAAGGGTTTATTATCAACCCTCCCCGAACCCCTCTACTCGCATAATATAATATCTCACAGATTATTAGTACGAGCCTGGCAGAGATATTTTTTTTCTTTTTCTTTTTAACTTCTCTCTCCTCCCTTAACATATCTTTTTCAAACATATTTTACCATTTTCTTTATCTCGTTGAATCGTATCTATTCGCGTTTTAATTTTAGTATACAAATTAATCTTTTTTTGTATTTATTTCTTCATTTATTTATTCATTTATAGAACAGTAATATATATATCTATAAGTCTGTTATTTAATTTATTATCTAATTCGTTTCTTTCAGCTGTGTTAGACAACTATACGTAATAACGCATTTACACAAACGTATATAATATACATATATATCTCTTTATTTATATGGATATATTGATTTAGAGGAATGCTCGAAAGTTCACAAATTGTTCAAACGATCGAAATAATTTCATCGAACATTCAATTATATTATTATCTATTGTGTATTAATTATATCGATTATTAATTTACTTATTCATTTATAGGACAGATACATATATATGTATATATAAATCGATATGTTATTATCTAATTGATTTTTTCAGCTACTAAATTAGACATCTATTAGATTAGACATCTATACGTAATATGCACTTACACACTCACACATACACCCATACATACATACATATGTATATATAGATTTAAGAGAGTGCTCGAGTTAACGAATACACGCACACATTTTTACATACACTCGAATACGCTTTTATACCGACAAGTGCGTGTAGCTTTATATATAGAAATAGCAACGGCGGAACAGCACCGGAAGCGAAGGAGTTCCGCCCAAGCTTCGAAGGGTCAGCGCACTTTGAAAAGCAAGATCCAAGAGTGCTCGTAACGTTTCTTTAAGAGCACCCGCGTACTTCCGTCGTTTCTCTGTGTATTTACGATTATTATCTTTTTTTAGATATACATGTATATACGTATATATATATATATATATATTTCTTTTTTTTTGTTTTATTTCTTAAAATTAAATTTCGAACCTCAGAAGAAAGATTTCGATTTATTCTGGCATAAAAGTATCGACGATAAAATGCGATTAACGACAAAAAAAAAAGTGCTACATATTTACAGATTTTTTTTCTTTTTAAATTTCGATGTCTGTACGTATCTTTTTTGTTTTGTTTTTTTTGTTTTTTTTTTCGAAAAATTTCGATAGAAATATACGGAATTTCTTGTCTTTTTTTTTTTAGTTATTTCTATGATTGATATATATATATTTATTTATTGCGAAAGGAATTGGTATTGATTAGATATATTTATTTAATATAACAATGTGGATGGAAAAATGATTCGTGCTCTTCGAAAATATTGAGATCAATTGTTCTTATTTGTTTTCTTTCTTTCTTTTTTTTTTATGTGTATATATATATATTTTTCTTTTTTAATTATTTTTTGTTGGTATTTTATTCATCGTTCGATTAGATTCGATTAATTAATTATTGCATCGATTATTTCATATATATCTATATATAAGTACATTTATCATTCTTATATAATTATTTCAGATTTACCGTGATCGATGAAATTCGATTCATTAGTTCTACGATCGATATCGATATTACTACGAAACGAACTAGTATCCATCAGATATATTTATTTAATATAACGATACTTATATAAAAATGATTCATAATACTCGGAAATATTGGAGATTGAGTATGCTTATTTTAGGTACGTTTAGATTCGATTTATTAATTAGAATATCGATCTATTTTAAAATTAATTATTATCTATTGGATATGTTATTGTTGAAATGAAATAAAAAAAAATATATATATGAAAATTAAGAAAAGGAAAGAAAATGTATAAAATGAGATTTAACCTCGATCTAACCATAGTCTTCGCAAATGTCGAGAATTTATAAGTGTATACGTGCATGTGTGTATTTAGTAAGTACATACGTGAGAAAAAGAAAAGTTTGAAGCTCGAAAGCGTACGTTATCCCGAACGGAAGTCGTGGAGGGCGTTCCCTCAGTAGCTTTTAACGTTCTCGAGTCTGGAAGAGTTAAACTAACACATATGTATCTACAAATACGTATAATATATTTCTATAGAGATGATTTGATATATATATATTTATAAACTTTTGAAACAATCGTTTTCTAGATCGAACAAAGAAATTATTAAAACGATAAATATATAAATATATAGAAGATACATACACAATTTCGTGCATCACTATGTATTATATTTAAAATTGAAGAAAAATGAAATATATTTAGAAAAAAAATTTTTTTTTTATACGATTAATTAAATTCTTAATACGTATACGGAGATTATTATATTATATGAAGTTATGTTTAGGAATTAATAAAAATATAATATTTCTATTCGATATATTATTATTAAATTCAAGATTATAGTATTAGTATTTTTTTAACGAATTGCAGAAATTTTTTCGATTTATTTTAAATACGTATATAAAACAAATAAAATACGAATACGAAATAATTAAAACAAAAACTAGAAAAAAGAAATATATATATATATATACAAAAATAATTATATCAATCTCTTATTTTCAAGGATTATGAATCATTTTTTACATGTACTGTTTCCTAACATCAAACGAATACATCCGATCGATTCTAATTAATTTCACAGTATAATATCTATACAGAATTGTATAAATAATAAATATCAAATCTAATATACAACATACACACACACACATACATACATATATACATACATACATATATATAGATACATAACTCTTAGATTGCGTTTCCCTCGTTAGAAACCGGCGTGCCGTGCGCGAGCGCGTTCGCTCGCGAAACGCGTGACTTTATGAATGAAACCACCGACACGGGCTCTAGCTAGCTGTGAACGCAGTAGGGAGAGAGAGAAAGAGATAGAGTGAGAAAGAAAGAGAGAGAGAGAGAGAGAGAAAGAGAATATAAGAGTGAGTATGAGAAAGAGAGATAGATAGATAGAAAGAAAGAAAAAGAGAGAGAGAGAGAGAGAGCAACCGACCTGATGCTTTTTTCTTTCCTTTTTTTTTTCGTTACGAGCGACGCCTAGTAGTAATAATAATAGTAGTAGTATTAGTAGTAGTAGTAGTAGTAGTAGTAGTAGTAGTAGTAGTAGTAGTAGTAGTAGTAGTAGTAGTAGTAGTCGTAGTATAGTACTCGCGTTTACTCGCCCCGTTCTGTTCTCACAAACTAAGGATGAGGAGGGGTAGGTGGAGGGAGGAGGAAGTCACGGTCAGTCAACTATTGTCCCTTTCTCCATGGTTATTTCCTAAGACGTTGAATACCTTACGGTACGGTCAATAGTTTATCGGCAGGATGCCGGTCTTGCACATTCAAGGAAGTTTAACTACCGTGTTGAACGGGGGTGGGGCGGGGGCGGGGCTCGAGGGCGGTAAGAAGGTAGTGTAGAGGGTGAGGAAGGGGGGAGAGAGGTAAGGTATAGGTAGGGTAGGAAGAACTACATCTCTCCGTTGTATGGTGTTAGACATCCTCTTTGGCATCCATGAAAGAGAAAGAAAGAGATGGATAGATGGATGGATGGATAGAGATAGGGATAGGGATAGGGATAGAGTAAGAGAGAAAGAGAGGGAACTAGTGACTGCATCGTTTTAATCGTAGCGCCGATGCATCGTGCATTATTCATCGCTTAATTAGATAGCTTGGAAATTTTCGTGGCGAGTCTTAACGAGAGGTCATGGCGAAATGAAAAAGAAAAAGTTAAAGATAGAGGAGATGGAAGAAAAGAAGGATGAAGTTTACTAGGATTACCAGAGTTCTATTCTTCTTCTTCTTCTTCTTCTTCTTCTTCTTCTATTTCTTCTTTTTCTTTATTTCTATCAAGATATATATATATATATATATATATATATATGTATATATAGAGCGAGAGAAAGAGTGTACAATATAAAAATGGCTTTAAGGATGTAATTAGTTTACCTAATATTTTTTTACGAGATAACTTAACTCCTTTCTCATAAATTTTTTAAAATTTCTTTGAAATAAATTCTTATTTCTTATTTCTTATCTTTTCCTTTTTTTAATTTTGGAAGGAAATTTTTTCTTTTTTTCTTTTTCTTTTTTTTTAATATTTTTTCTGCTTCCTTTTGGTTCGAATTTCAAAGATAGAAAATTATTACGTTCGAAAATTGTCTCTACGGCGTAGAAAACGATGTCGCGACGGGCCACATTCGATTAAATTCTAGGCCGACTCTACCGGCGTCGAATCTCTCTCTCTCTCTCTCTCTCTCTCTCTCTCTCTCTCTCTCGATTCGTATATATCTAATTCTATTTTCTATTTTAACGCGCGACGGCGCTCGTCGTCGCCACGACGATTTTATACGTCTGCGATATTTCGAGAATAAGAAGGAGACGACGGTGCCAGAGTGACGCGGCTCGTTTACTTATTATGTACCACGTCTCTTACGTTCGATGAAACTTCTTTAAACTTTGTTGTCTGCTACTCCTCTAATTTTTATTATTTAAACGTACGCGTATCTATTACGCAATCATTTCTTACGTATATATACATATATATACGTATGTATGTGTGTATAATGAATAATAAATAATAATATCTTTCTTATAACAATTTCTTTTTTTTTTTTAATTTCTTATTTTTTTAACAACAAATTTTCTACGAACGAATTATGAATGAACATAAATAATAAACTATATTCTATATTAAAAATAATACTCTATGTATATAAAGAAATACTCAAGGAATAATCTTCATCGATAATTATCGTTATCTATACGCATGCATTCATTTACGTATATTAATCGTCCTCATCATCATCACCATCATCATCATCATTATATTCAAGATTTTTAATCTCTTCAAAAATGAGCTCTCTTTATAATTACTTGCTACTAGTTACCAATCTGATATTTACGAAGCAATGTAAAAAGAAAAAAGAATTAGAGAGAATCTTATATATATATATATACTATTAAGAATTCGTGAGTAGTGTAATCGCTTCAAATATCATGGCAATTAAAATGTTAGAAGACGAACGGCCATTACAGCGAACAACAAAGCGGAGTATATATTCCTTGTGAATACCACGTGAACGTCACGCGGGTAAACGTCTCCGCACGTGCGTTTGAAACTGATGTTAAAGCTTTAGGAGACCGCGAAACAACACCCACTATACCGGTAAATAGATATAATCGTTCGTTTATTGCGTGCCACATAGTACATAAGTAGGTATATAACGGGCTACGTATAAATATGCGATAGGAGGCGACTTCAAACGGATCTATCTATCTATCTATCTATCTATCTATCTATCTATCTATGTATTTATTTGATACTTTCTACGTTATAGTATAATATAATCGATTCGATAAAAATCGATTCGATAATCTCTCCATTTCCTTTTCCTCCATTTTTCTTCACCCTTCAACTCACCCTCACTTTATCTTCTCGATTATTTCGACAGGATAAAATTTTTTCATTCGTAAATAATTCAATTCATAGATTTTTCCTTCTCCAATAGATTTGCTCTTTTTCATGATTTTTATATTATTGTTTATAATATATTCACATACATATATATATATATATATATATTATATCGTAGGATATGTAAGTATTTATATATATATATATATATATATATATATATGTATGCAATGTAATGTAATGCATATATGTTATGTATGTATGTTAAGCTCACATGCTCGCACATAAAAACATCTGTTTCGCTAGAACACGATTCCTATTTCATAATTCATGAGATTTCCAATCGGCATATCGGTTGAGTATAGACGAAATTCTCAACTCAACTCTCTCGGCATTGACTTTACGCAAATCACCGTATTTCATTGACCCACACGATTCGTGACTCTCTTTTTAAAAAGAACTCGTTCGTGTTCGTTCCCTCTTCCTTCCTATCGTACGTAAGTTAGTAAGTAAGTAAGTAAGTAAGTAAATAAGTAACTTATTTACGTTCCTTCGATCAATAATTTCATCATGACGATTTAAAATCATTCGAAAAGACATTAATTAATTTCGATTTGGCGTCGTTAAGTTTTTTCCTTCCTTTTCTTTTTTCTTTCTCTCTTACCCTCTTCGTTCAATCTTCTCGATAAAAAATGTTCTGTCTCGCTTCAAGAGAAGCCGATTAAACGTGAAAGAGAGAGAGAGAGAGAGAGAGAGAGAGAGAGAGAGAGAGAGAGAGAGAGGGAAAAGAAAAAAGTAAAGAAAAAGAAAGGAAGTTGGAAGGAAGGAAAATCCGATACAAAATTTTGTTACGTTTCTTTCTCTTTCTCTTTCTCTCTCTCTCTCTCTCTCTCTCTCTCTCTCTCTCTCTCTCTTTCTTTCTTTCTTTCTATTTATCTTTATATTTCTTTAATTTCAATTCTTTCGCGAAATAAAAAAGATACTTCATTTTGTTTCTTACGAATAGTAAAAGGAAATTGAAAAATGCGAAAGAATGAAAAAGCAAAATATATATATATATACACACACACACACACATATAAATAGATAAATAGATAGATAGATAGATAGATAGATACACATATACATGCATATTATATATAATATATATATAATAATGATTGTTGGCGAGAGAACGATGGCGCGCAAGGCCATAGAGACGACAAACAGCGCACGCACAGCCATTTTCTAAAAAGAGAGAGACATAGAAAGAGAAAGAGAGAGAGAGAGAGAGAGAGAGAGCGAGAGCGAGGAAGAGAGGTGGAGACGGTAAAAGAAGTACATAGAGTTGTGGATAGGGCGGCGCTACGATCGCGTTGCTTCCCCTTGCGGAAAAACTCCGAGAGGATATTTCGTAGTTCGCGGTGGATTCTCGTGTCGGTAGATAGGAAGCGCGTGTGTCTCGCGTTCGTTGCTTCGTGTTACGTCAGAGTGAGTGCCATCGTTCTCTCTCTTTCTCTCTCTCTATATATATATATATTTCTTTCTTTCTCTCTCTCTCTCTCTCTATAGATATATATATATATATCCATCTCCGTTCATCTTAATTTTACTTCGTATTATTTTTCGTCATCTTTTTCGTCAGATTTCGTCAGATTCGTCGGCGTTTCTTCTCTTCCCTATTTTATTTATCTCTTTCTTTTTTTTTTCTTTTTTTCATCCTTTTTTTTAAGTTCCCTTTTTCGTTCATTTTTTCTTTCCTTTTTTTTTTCTTTTTTTTTCCCTTTTCTTTTCTTCTTCCCCCCTTTTTTTTTTTTTTATACGATCTTCCTCCCACTCTTTCGAGTGAAAAAATTTTCTCATCAAATTCGATGCCACATACATAGACGACGACGAAACATCGAAGAACGATATCGACTCGACGTGTCATCTGCAAGAATCTACTACGTTCCTTTAAGTTCTCTCTCTCTCTCTCTCTCTCTCTCTCTCTCTGTCTTTCTCTCTCGTACATTTTTCTTTTTTTATCTTATTACATTTCTCACGCGTCACGTGGCACTTCTTCGATATAAGTACTTACATATCCGCCCCCGTCTCTTCTTCCCCCTCCCCTATTTCTCTGTTCTTCCCCTCCAACGAAAACACACTGCATTGCGTTAAGATAGCTATTATTTTATTTATTTTCTTTCCAATTTATTATTTTGTTCCACTGTTAATTCAAAAATCTTTTCGATCCTAGAATTTTTATTATTTCACGTTGCTTCTAATTTATTCACCATCGATCCGAGTTTCTCCGTTTCCTACTTTTCTCGATGCTTTTCTTTCTTCTTTTCTTTCTTTCTTCTTTTACGGTGTCACGTTCTTTTATTTTCTATTTTTTATTTTTTATTCCTCATCCCTCTTTCTCGCCTTAACTCTATAATAATAATAATAATAATAATAATAATAATAATAATAATCATAATGACAATAATAATGAGCCTGATAAAAATGTGAAAACTTGACAGAATAAAATTTAAATCGCTCGATCCATTCTATATTTTATTTTCTTCTCTCTTTTCATCTTTTACTTATCAATCGTTTCGTTTCTTTTTCTTTTTTTCTTTTTTTTTTTTTTTAACTATCGGGGAATTTCCCCGACAAACTTTTTTATTTATTTATTTATTTATTTATTTATTTATTTATTTGCTCGCTTACTCACTTATTTATTTATTTCTTAGTTTTGTTTCGTTTTTCCTCTTAGAAATATCGTTCATTCTTTTTTTTTGCTTTTTTTTTATCTTTTCTTTCTTTTTCTTTTTCTTTTTTTTTTTTTTTCGTTATCGGTCATTCCGTTTCGTTATACGCATTTTCCCGATATACATTTTTCCTGTTTATTTATTTATTTATTTATTTATTTTCTTTTCTCCTCTCGCTCGCTCTTTCTCTCTTCGAAAGTATCGTCCATTTTGTTCGTTCTCTTTGCACAAATTTTCTCCTTTCTTTTCTTTTTTCCCCTTTTTCTTTTTTCATCCTATCGACCTATCTCGTTTTACTGCACGAATTTCCGATCGACATTTTTCTATTTCTTTTCCTTTTTTTTTTTTATCCATTCGCTTGTTTTTCTTCTTTTATTTTCTTTTCTCTTTCCCCCCCCCCTCTCTCTCTCTCTTTCTGTCTCTCTCTCTTTTAAAATTATCATCGAAAATATCTTCGTCTGGTAGTAAACGAGTAGAAATCTATCGGAGAGAATAAAGAGCGAATTGAATGATGTTCTTGAAAGTTGACGATAGTTTTAAACGACGTAAGCGCGAGTGATTTATAGTGGAAAAAATCACATACCTACCTATCTACCTACCTACCTACTTACCTACCTATTTACCTATCTACCTACCAACCTAACTATCGTAGAATTAAAAGTCGACATATGGCGTGAAGATCGAGATATCGTAGAAAAATCTAAAATTGTATCTGTTGGGGATTATTTAGGAAAAAAAAGGATGAAAAAAAGAGTGATAAAAAACGTAAAAAGAAAGGGGGGGGGGAAAAAAAGAAAAGAAAAAAAGAGATAGACTCGATCATACGTAGATCGATCGGGAAAAATTTTGGGTTCGGATGCAAAGTCGAAATCTTATTTGAACGGTCGAACGATCAAAAGGGGGAGATCCTTTTTTTTTTATTTTTTATTTTTTTTTTATTTTTTTCTTTCTTTTTATTTTCTCTCTCTCTTTCTCCCTCTCTCTCTTTCTCTCTATCTTCTTTTTTCGATCGGTCATCTGTAAAACATTCGAATGCAATTCTCTCTTAGTAGAAATGTATACTCTTTGAAAAAAGGTAGATAAAGAGAGAGAGAGAGAGAGAGAGATCTTTCAATTTCGCGCATGCGCGTTTGATTACGATTCACGGAAGTTTCGTTTTCGCATTACGCATACGTTTAAACAAGTGATTGCGCACAGAACCATGGAATGTCTCGTGTTTCTTAGTCACATTAGTTGTTTATTATTCATCCTGTTTTATGGATGAATAAGGAGATTATTATTATTAAAATGAATCATTAGAGAAAGAGAAAGAAAAAGAGAAAGATAAATGGAGAAAGAGAGAGAGAGAGAAATAAAGATAATTATAATGGCAACAAAAAATGAGAATTTATTTCAATGATATTGTCGTGTCGTTATTTCAATCGTTTGGTTTTAAGAATAAATAAAAAAGAAAGAAGAAAATTTAGGATTCTGTTTGAAGGACGACACTAGGATTGGATTTTATTAAGAATCGATCTATTTTTTTTTCTTTTTTTTTTCCTTTTTTTTTTATTATTATTTTTTATTTGTTACTTTTTTCCTTTCAACCGATAAGACGATGGAGTAGTACGAACTTTTTGTTGCTTCTTCTTCTACTTTTTCTCGTCGTTGTCTCTTTTATTTTATTTTATTTTATTTTTTTAATTCTTCTTTCGACATAGAGATGAAATTAAACGCACGTTGAAGCGAGTATACGAAAATTTCTTGATACGTAGAACAGCGAACAAACATATAAGCTTAGAGCTCGCGTATTGCGCATAAATTACATAATCGAAACACACATACGTTCCTTCTCTCTCTCTCTCTCTCTTTCTCTCCCTATCTGTATCTCTCTGTCTCTCTTTATCTCACGACGTAAGTCCGCCATTCACGAGTAGGTTACTCTCGTGACGTTCGAATCACTTGACGTCCACGTACATTATAATAGTACGTTAACAATTTTCAACCTAAATGAATAAATAAATAAATGAATAAATAAATAAAAATATATATGTGTGTATCTGTCTGTGTGCGTGCGTGCGTGTGTGTGTGTGTGTGTGTGTGTAAAATAAAGATATAAACGCGGAGAATATTCGAGTCGGGAAGATAGAAAATATAAAATAAAATACACATAAATACGCGAAAGAGAAAGAGAGAGAGAGAGAGAGAGAGAGAGAGAGAGAGAGACACGTAGAAGAATAATGTGTAGATGAATACATGCATGGATGCATAGATGCATACATGAAAGAATTCGTGGAACTCTAAAGGACATTTAGAGTTGGTCGATTGGGATTTCCGTGTTTTCCGACCTCGTGTTCTATCTCTGTTTCTCTCTCTTTCTCTTCGCACATACATATAGACACAAACACGTATACACACGTACACACTCCCCTCTTCTACTACTTCTCTCTACACTTCGCGCTCTACAGTTCTCCTTTCGAAAGAATCGGTAATAAAAGAAGAAGAAGCAGATGAAGAAGAAGAAGAAGAAGAAGAAGAAGAAGAAGAAGAAGAAGAAGAAGAAGAAGAATGAAGAGAAGGATGAGGAGGAGGAGGAGGAGGAGGAGGACATACGCGAAGGTGCCATGGAGAAAAAGAGACGCAGTAATGGAGAGCACACAGTGAGTATGGAGGGAAGAAGAGGGGTGAGAGAGAGATAGAGAGGGAGAACGATAGAGAGAGAGAGAGAAAGAGAGAGAATGAAAAAAGGGGTGGGAGAAGAAGAGAAGCGGAAAAGAAGAAGGGAGCTACCGAGGGAGTGCGAGAGCACGTTAGAGCAAGAGAAAAAGAGAGAGAGAGAGAGAGAGAGGGTGATGTGAGAGAAGAGAGGGGGGAAGGGGAGATACGCGAGCGATCGGCCGGTCTACTCAGTCCTCGTCCGTTTGCCAGGCAGTCGTCCGCACGATAGAAGTGGTTGACAGTTCTCAGCATCGTCAAAGACGCCGTCGTCGACGTCGACGACGTCGACGTTGATGTCGATGTTGTCGTTGACGACGACGACGACGACGACGACGACGACGACGACGAACGTTCGTCAAACGTGCTACGTACTCCGTGCTCCGAATTTTCATTTTATTACGGGCAAGTGTTTCTCTAGTTCATTCTCTCTTTCTCTTTATATCTATCTCTTTTGCTCTCTTTCTCTGTCTATCTATCTATCTATCTTTCTCTATCTATCTGTCTCTCCTTTTCTATCTTTCTCTCGCGCACACCACACTGTACATACTATCTTAGAAAGTCTCATGACAACTCGTGAATCACGTATTTCCATCTCGCTCTGACTTCGTTCTTAACGTATAAGAAAGACAGAGATGCAGAGAGAGAGAGAGAGAGAGAGAGAGAGAGGAGGGGTAGTTGTGGGAAAGAGAGAGAGAGAGATAGTCGATCAAGTCGCAATTTCATTCTTATATTCTTCGTACGTGCAATACATAGAAAAAGAGAGAGAGAGAGAGAGAGAGAGAGAGAGAGAGAGAAGGAAGAAAGAAGTGGAACTCGTTGGAATATCTTCTTCTATCTTTTATCAAGTTGGACGTCCTACCTACACAGTGGAAACGAAGGAAATATGTGAGTTTGCGAATGGATAAAAAGCTTTTACACCTTTTCCCTGTTTCTCTTTCTTTTTCTCTTTCTATCCTTTACATCTTTTCCTCGTCATCGTCTTCGTCATAGTCATCGTCATAGTCATATGCAATTCTTTCTATTTTCTTCTATCGTCTATGTGCCTCTATCTTTTTCTTTCTTTCTTTTTTATCTTTTGTTTCTTTTTTTTTTCATTAAAAAAATTTTTTTTTTTTCTTATTTTTTTTCGTCTCTCTCTCTCTCTCTCTCTCTCTCCCTCTCTCTCTCTCTCTCTCTCTCTCTCTTTTTTTCTTCTATAAGGACAGAGACAGACAAGCAACTCGCACCGTGAAACTTGTTTGTCACGCAGGGATGTGGTTAACGTGATATCTGTGTCTCTCTTTCTGTGCGTGTGTTACATGCGTTTCTATGTATTTCTGTGTGTTAGGCGTTCTACATACACCCAACATTATACACACACACACACACACATACACATATGCGCACAAATATAGACGTATATACCGTTCAGTCACGAACGCGCGCGTATTTTCTATCCTTTACTTTTTTCTAGTTTTCTTTTTATTTGTTTATTACTTATTTCATTTTATTTTACTTTTTTTTTATTTTTTTATTTTATTTTATTTTATTTTTTTTTTTTTTTTGATTGTTCTCTCATCACGAATTGTCCTGTAGAAAATTTTCTGACATTCTTGCGATCTCCCATTTTTTTTTCTTTTTTTGTTATTATTATTTTCACGATCAGACTGTTTTAAAAATTTTTTGTTCTTTCATTTTTTGTTCTTTCTTCTTCCTTTCTTTTTTTGTTTTCTTTCTTTTTCCTTGCGTTATTCCCGCGAAAATGGAGCAATTATATCTATCTTTATTTTTCTATTTCTATAATACGCGTACGGGAGTTTCTATATGTACGTATTACGACACTATAAATAAACTAGGAGATTAAAGTTTTAACGGGATTTTCAGGTCGACTTTTACGAGATGGGTGGTGGGTGGGAGGTGATGGGGACGCGGGTGGGAAAGAAATTTTACCTCCGTTTTCTTACCTATAATATATGTAGTACTTATATATATATATACCTACATACATACATATATATATATATGTATACATATATACACACACACACGTTTAATTTCTTCTCATTTTTTTCTAAATCTAAAAAACAAAGAGAAAAGAAAAGAATCTCCATCGAGCACTCCTATCGATCTCATTAATTAATTAATCAATTCATTAATTAAATAATCAATTTTCCTTTAATTTTTTACAAGGTACACAAATTTCGTCGATCGGTCTAATTAATCAATCAATCGATCGATCATTCAATTAATTAATTATATATCATCTAATTAATTCGATAATTAATTAATTAAATAATTAATTAATTGTTCGCTTTAATTTTTTATGATACTAATATCCACTAAAATTTTGTCGAAATTCCTATTGTCCCTATCTCTCTATTATTTTTTTTTTTCCTTTGCTTTACAGCACTCAACTCGGGACAGATAAAAAGTTAGTTTTTCGTAATTTTGTTACCGTTATCGGCTCGTTAACATTTACCACTTTTCTGTTACTACGTTTAATGGAATCCGAATCAAGTTGACTAACTGCGTTAACTGGATCACCGACAGAGTACGCACAGAAAGAGAGATAGAGAGACAGTGAGAAAGAGAGAGAGAGAGAGAGAGAGAGAGAGAGAGATAAATAGACAGAGTACGTCATAGTACATACATACAGACATACATACATACATATATATACATTATATATATAAAATATGCTTTATAATATATATGTACATTGTATACATAATTTATAATATATATGTATGTTGTATATATAATATATAATATATATGTATATATGTATTTATGTATGTATATATATATATATATTTATAAAATATAGGAGTTTACCAAAGCAACATAAGATAGCTGGATTCGTTGGCTTCTAAAAGTCGAACAAGGAGCTTAGCGCTTATCTACTAGTCGGCCATTTTGTTACTTAGTTTTCTCAAAGAAAGACGCAGAAAAGTTTCGAATTAGCATCGTTTAGTTATCGACTATAATATTACAAACATTACACGCATTACATACATAGGTAGATGCGCGTATGAGCTTGTATACGCATATGCATATTATTTTTTCTCTCTCATTTTCGTATCAATCTTTTTCTATCCTTCTTCCATTTTTCTTTTTCTTCTCCATTTCTTTCTTTCTTTCTATTTTCTTGATTGCATTTTTTTTTTTTTGATATACCACGTGAGAATTTCGCTCGATTTACATATGTATCTTCGTTAATTTTTTTCTCTTTTCTTTTTCTTTTTTTCTTTTTTTTTTTTATCGACGTCACGTTTTCGAACAATCAGTTCGCGATAACGAGTCGTTCTCGAGGTTGGAATGAGAACCACTGAACTGTGGTTCGTAACACCTTTCGAAAAAAAAAGAGAGAGAAAGAAGGAAAGAAAGAAAAGAGAAGCAAGAGTTACACTTAACGCTCGCGATCATTATCGCAATGTGTTCTCGTAGGTCTCTATGTGTTGTTTGCCTTTTATCAATTTTAAACGCGCGATTATTTCTCGCCGAAATTGCGAGATTGTTGAAGAGAGAGAAAAAGAGAGAGAGAGAGATTATCATTATATTTTTTTCTACGTAAAAAAAAAATACATAAATACATACGCATAAGAGTGCATGTAGGTGTGTGTATATGTTTAAATGGATGGGTGTAAACGTTGCCCATGTATAGAATATGCCACGTTTTATTAATACGATCTATCGCGTTCGAGATTATCGTAATTATCGATTAAGAAGAAAAACGATGTCTTGTATTAAATTCTAAGCCACTTTGCAACAAACATCTAATCAATTAGAACGTAGACGTTATATATATATTTATCTAATGAGAAACGATGGGAAAGGAGGAAAAAAATCGAATTTCAAATTTCTTCGTTCTCGTCGAGATAAGATATTAAATTATCGTTGGTAAATTTTCGTGGTGTGTCGATGACTGAAGAAAAGAAAAGAAAAGAAAAAAAAAAGAAATAAAAAGAGAGAGAGAGAAAAGAAGAGAAATCTTATTGCGTCTAACGATCAAAATATTTTCCAACGAAATTTTTCATTAACGAGTTTCCTTTGGGGGGAAAAAAAAAAAAGAAAAAAAGAGAGAAAGAAAGAAGAAGAAAAAAAAAGAAAAGAAATTGGAACGAGAGAAAGAAGAAAGAGAGAAAAAAAAGGAAGAAGAAGAAAAAGAAAAGAGGCAATTTCTAAGGTACGCGTCTAGCGTTAGAAATTTTTCTAACGGCGCCACGTCATTGGCTCACGTCCAAACGAGCGGCAGCTACCGAGCCTCGTCTATTTTCGTTGATTCTCCGATCTTCGTGAAAAGTTAGCTCGGTGTAATGGCCGTTGCTATATCCCTTCTCTCTCTCTCTCTCTCTTTCTCTTTCTACTATCTTTATTCGAGAGAATGTATGTCTATACGTTTCGATTGTGTCACGCATGAGATAAATAGAAACAGATAGATAGACGAACAGACGGACAGATAGATAGATAGATAGACAGACAGACAGACAGACAGACAGACAGACAGACGGACATACAGATAGACATGCATCTTAATAGATTTAATATTAGTAATCAAATGAAACGTTCCTATCCTTCGTTTAATTAATTCTTTCGATCGGATTCATCAGATTCGTGTGAAATATGTAAAAAAAGAGAGAGAGAGAGAGAGAGAAAACACAATTGTTGCAATACAATCTGTGAAACGAATAGAGAGAGAGAGAGAGAGAGAGAGACAAAAAATAGAATCTGTGAAAAAGTGAGAGAGATAGAGACAGAGATAAAATACACAAATTTTGTATACATACGAAAATACGAAAAATACATGTATATACTCATCCACCTACTCATACACACACACCCACACACACATATCTACAGATATCACATTTGGGAGTTAAAACCAATGAACGAACGATTCTGATGGCAGTGGAGTGACATGGTGGTTAGAACGTTAATTGCACGTATCCTACAGGAAAATTGCTTTCCATTTGCGCGGATTCAATCGTTAACAGGATTCCACACCCATCTCTCACCCACCAGGACCCTCCAATTCCTCCCAAAACCCCCTATCACATTCTGTCACCACTCGCCGCGTGAAAATACATGTTGCGTGAATCGTTGACGCGTCTGCCTGTGTCTGTCTGTGTGTGTATCTCTCATATGCGTGCGTATGTGTGTGTGTGCGTGTGTGTGTGTGTGCGTTAACGCGGCCTCACGCAGGGGGTTAGACGTATCTTTGATCTTCCATTAAATGCGTCGGGTTTCCTACTCACCATCCTCCCCTTTCCTCCCCCTATGCCTCGTCAACCCTGTCTCGTATTTTACATACACGTATATTTCTGTCTCTTTCTGTCTTTATCTCTGTCTCTATCTCTGTCTCTGTCTTTGTCTCTTTGTTTCTGTCTCTGTCTCCTTCTACATTTGTTAAATTATAATGAGATATTCGAAAAGCACGAAGATGCTCTCACTCTTATGATTCTCTACCGAAATTTCAAACAAGATTAAAGTATTCTTCTGATACAGGGGGCTTACATTATTCGTCTCTTTCACTCTCTCTCTCTCTCTCTCTCTCTCTCTCTCTCTCTCTCTTTTTTTCTCACTCATAATTTTGCTTTCTGCTACCCTTCTTAGTCATTCATTTTTTTTTTGTTTTTTTTTTTTAATATATATCTTTTTCGTTGTATTACGTCTCGAAGTGCCTTGCTCCGATTGAACAATGTATACGATCGTTGAAAATTGTTTTAATATTTCTGTTGATTGTGAAATGGCTGAGTGTGAGGAGAGAGAGAGAGAGAGAGAGGAAAGATGTTAGTGTAAATCATTAATGAGATAGAAATTGAATTGATATTTTTCTTCTCTTCTCCGACACTCCATTATTTCATTCATTAATTCGATAGGATCGAAACAAATCGGAACAGTGACGTGAAGAATATCAAAAACGATATTATTTAATCGTTTTATATCAATAATTACGTTCGAATGGATTACTTAACAAAAACGAACGAACGAAAAGAGAGAAGTAAGATCTAAAAAAAAAGAAAGAAAAACAAATAAAGAAAAGAAAGAAAGAAAGAAACAGTAAAGTAAAGTAAAGTAAAAAAAAAGGAAGAAGAAGAAAAAGAAGAAAGAAGATAAAAAATAAAAATCGAGAATCATTCCTTTATGAATTCTTCGTGACAACGAAATAGTAGTACGACGATAATTCGCGGTCTTTAATTCGCACAGGTGACTTTAAATGTGTCATATCGCTCTCTCTCTCTCTCTCTCTCTTTCTCTTTCTATCTTCATCTATCTATCTATCTATCCATCCTTTTCCAACTTCTCCCAATGCATACTCGTAAAGCGTAACACGCAAACATTCACGTGTATACTAATACATCTACACACACTATACACATAGATATATACTTACGCGTTCTTCACGTAACACGTCGCATGCAACAGGTATCCGTCCTGACGTCACGATTGCAGGATCGAAGCGAGTCTCCTCTGTAGCAGGGAGGAAGTACATACATATGATGAAGAGGAAGAAAGTGGGAGGATGATAAAGAGAGAGAGAGAGAGAGAGAGTGTGTGTGTGTGTGTGTGTGTGTGTGTGTGACTGAGTGACTGAATAAGTGAGTAAGTGAGTGAGAGGGTGAGTGCGGTAAAGGGCGATGATGGATGAAGAGAAAGGGTGGGGGGAAATAGTACACACACTAGTATACTTCTGTCATATGATTCGAGTCTAAATGCATTCATATATATATATATATATATATATATATATATATATATATGTACATATCACATACATTTGTGTGTACACATATATATACACATATTTGTGTGATATATATTTATATATATATATATTATATATAATTTGTATATGTACGTACATATGTATGTATGTATGTATGTATATCTCTATCTCTTTTTTATCTCTATCTTTCTTCTTCTTCATCTTCTTCCTTTTCTCTCCTTCTTTCTCTTTATCTATCTCTCTATCTATCTATCTTTCTCTCTCTTTCTTTCAACATATATTGTTAGAGTAAAAAAAGACGAAGAGAGCAGTTACGAGGCATCGTCGTTGCAACGACGACGACGACGACGACGACGCTGACGACGACGATGATACTAAAATGCATTTGTATTTGTCGTGTATTCGTGTTCATTGTGTATCTACTACGTACGTTTATATATATGGAGTATGTGTATATATGTATATATGAATATACTACTGCTGTTGCGCTGCTTCGTTTGTGGCGGCTCGAGTTGTGTCATTCGGCGGCAAGGCTCTGTTATGCGACTGTTATTCAACGTGCACATGAAAATATGCACTCGCGAATGACGTTCCAACTCTTATCCGACAATTTTTATTCTTCTCCTCTTTCTCTCTCTCTCTCTCTCTCTCTCTCTCTCTCTCTCTCTCTCTCTCTCGTTTTTTCTTTTTTGTTCTTTATTTTTTATCTCTTCTTGTTTTTTTTTTTTTTTTTTTTTCAAAGAAACTCCAACGCGCGTTGCATCAATTTTGATAATACGTATGCAAGAGTAGTATGTCGTAGTATATCGTAAAACGTCAGTTTCTTTTTTTTTTTTTCTTTCTTTCTTTCTTTTTTTTTGTCGTTACCGTCGTACGTTTAATAGTATTACGTGATCACGAATGAATGTACGTACGCATGCATGCGTTGTAAGAATGTACGTATGTGTGTAAGAAAGATAAATAAATGAAAAAATGTATTCTTTTATTTTGACTACGGTTGCATAAATTCTCGTAACTCATTGATTCGGTCTCGTTACTATATTTATGTCCTGTTTCTATCTTTTATAAGATTCTTCGAAGTTTCTTCTTTCTGTGTGTGTGTGTGTGTGTGTGCATGTGTAGTTAATGCAATACAATGAATCATGGAGACACGGTGACGAAGTCGAGTGCATCCCGGGAAATAGTTTCTCATGAAGATTCGTATAATGTATTTGTCGTTGGATTATTTGTTAAAAAAGGAAAAAAGAAAAAAAGAAAATAAAGATAGACATGGAAAAAAATCGAGAGAGATTTAGAAACGTGACTGTGTCGACTACGTACATAAAGAAACGAATATGGCATCGTCATTCTGAATAAATTTTGTTAGAAAATCTATAAATGATTTAAAAAACGTATGATTAAGTACACGAACATATATTAATCAACGAAATTCACGTCGTGGTTTTTGAAGCTTTCGAATGAAAATTCGAAAGATTTAGATAAACATTATTATTAAATGCATCGTCTATGTGTGCTATGTAATCTTTGAATTTTCGATTAGTCGATTGCCAAACGAAATTCAAAAGATTTAGATAAACGATTAATCACACGTAGAATTTCCTATTTGATTGCGATAATGTAAACGAATGATTTAGAAATCGCGCGATCGTCGGTATTTTTTTTTTTTCTTTTTCTTCTGCAATGCAATAAAATCGAAGGATTATAAGAAAAAGGATCGATCGAACGAGTAGATTTAATTTATGTTATTTAGATAAATGCAGTAAGATCTAAATGAAGAGATTTGGAATGAACAGAATGGACGACGACGATAACAAAAAATCAATTTATCAATTAATTAATTTCTTTTTTCGATTTATCAATTAATAATTTTGTTCATCAATCAACAGAATGAACGACAATAAAAAGAAAAAAATCAATTTATTAAACACGATAATAAAATTTCTTATTTGCTTGTAATACAATTGAACGATTTAGAAATATGATTAAATTACAATATACGAACATGATCGAATTTATCGAACGATAATTAGATAAATCGAATATTAGAAAACATTATATATATATATTATACTTATAATATTTCTTTAGTATTATAATACTATATAATACTACTTTAAATCAAATAATACATATATCGCTTAACGTAACAATTAATCGTAAATGATTACTCGAAAAGACGTTGAATTTCAATCGAATGATAAACTAGTTTATTCGGAAAAACTTAGATTAGAAACTTAATTGTATTACTGTCGTTCGGTTAAACAGACGTATAGAATTTATCTATATAGATTAAATCATTCGTATTAGAATAGAACTAAATCGTTTAGAAAAGAATGAGGGTGGAGAAAGGTATATTAGGTTAAACCAAGGCCTTTTTTAGGAGGTGTTAAGCCTAATTAAGCCTGTCAAGTGCAACCGAGCAAGAGTGAAAAATATAATGACTACGATGACGATGATAAAGAAGAAGAAGAAGAAGAAAAAGAAGAAAAAGAAGATGATGATGATGATGATGATGATGACGAAGAGAATGAAAGAGGGGTTGATAGAAAAGGGTTGGAAAGGAAAAATAAAAGCGTAGCTAACTTAAAAGGCGTGTGTGTTACCTAGCTAGCTAGAGTATAAGTAGCTAACCTAGCTACCTAGCTACCTAGCTACCGGTAGGTTCTGATGCCACACTATGAGAATTCTAATTAGAGGTAATGACGTCATTAAGGTCTGAGCGACGACGAGACAGAACGGTCTACTGCGCTTGCTGTACTGTGTACTTACAACACTATGCACCTTTCCAATGGACACACGCGAATCGTGCCGCATACGGTAGTATGTTCGCGATAAAATGAGAGAGAGAGAGAGAGAGAGAGAGAGAGGGAGGGAGAGAAAGAGAAAGAATGCTTCTCTTTTGCATCGCGAAGTGTCTCTGTCCGTATGTCTTTTTATTTTATTTTATTTTATTTTGTTTTGTTTTGTTTCGTTCTGTTTGTCTTTATTTTTATATTTTTGTTTTCTTTCTTTCCAAATGATATTTCGATCAGCTCGGTTTCGAGGGTTTCAACCCTTTTTTTCTTTTTATAATTCGTTTTTGTAATTCACGAGAAATCTCTTTTTCTGTTTTTTAGAGTTTGCATTGTAATAATTATTATAAGAATCTATATATATATATATAGACTAAGTGGGTCAGTAATAATTATTACAATACAAACTCCAAAAAAAAAGAAAAAAAAAAATATATATATATATAGAGAGAGAGAGAGAGAGAGGAAGATTTCGTAAAAAATATTTATTATCGTGAAATTTTTCATCTAAATTGATTATCGTGTAAACTCGTATAAAAGTTATCAATGTTATTCGATAATACTAAGACATCATTCTGCTCTTACTCTCTCTGTCTCTCTCTCTCTCTCTCACTCTCTCACTTACTCACTCACTCGTTCGCTCACTCTAAATTCCTATTTTCATTCAAGTCCACGACTCCGTGATTATCTCGTGCTCTCGTGATATGTACAACTATATACTTACTACGTCGTTCGTAAATCGCATGGTCCCGTATCTTTCGGGATTACAAGTTAATAATGTTCGAGGACGACGAGACGCAACACATGTGTGAGTATTCTTTACTTAACACACACACATACATACGTATGTATGACTGATATAGGTTTATACACGTTCATACATATACATTTGCAATACGTACGTATAAAACACATACACACATAAAATGATCTTTTCGACACACATACAAAATGATCTTTTCGACTCCATCGAGGATACTTTCGGTTCAAAGTCCAAAACTGTGTCGCGATAGCATTTTCGAGTCCAATAAACGACAAGAGCAAACGAAAAGTAGAACGGATCTGCGATTCCGAATGATCCTATCGATCATCGTTACGTCATCATGAGTATAATTCTTCTTCTCTCTTCTTTTCGTTTCGTTCGTCTCTTTGAGACTCATTTAATTTCCCTCCCCTTCGAATACACTTTGAAATCAAGAAATAACCTAGATTCTTTTTTTTCAATAATCCTCGATCGTTAAAAGATTATCGATATAGAATATTCCGATCGATCGATCGATCGATATTATTACTACTTTCAAATCTTTTTTCCTTCCTTTTTTTATTAATTTTTTCTTTTTTTTTTTACAATCCACGCGCGTCATGGATCATATCATAGATCACTGTAATATGATCCATTAAAAAAAATAAATAAATAAATAAAAAGTGAATAAAATTTCTTTACTTAACGACGGAATAATCGCTATATAAAAAAAAAATAAATAAGAAATGAATAAAATTTCTCTACTTAACGACGGAATAACTTCAGAAAGAAAAGAGAGAGGGAGAGGGAGGAACGAAGTTAGAGGGGTGAAAAGGGGGAGGGCTCTTGTCGTTTTATAAATTTAAATGAACAAACTCGGAGAAAATTCGGTCGATATTCGATTCGATCGATTCGATCTCCCTCTTTATCTTTATCTCTTTTTCTATGTCTGTCTGTCTCTCTGTCTGTCTCTCTGTCTGTCCATCTATCTATCCTTTATATATATACATACATAGATAGGATCGTACGATCGTACGAGAGAACGGATTGTCGTTGCGGTGTCGTTGTTTCTACGTCGACGTCACGCGAAAACTATGCGCGACGCACCACTCTGTGACACGTACCGCCGATTCCGATTGCAAAACGTTCCTCAGGGCCGTATCATTCGTCGTTAAAATCGATCGAATATGTAGAGTTCTTGTTCATCCCCCAAATCCTCTCTGATCTCTTTTTTCGTTGTTTCGTTTGAAAAAAAAAATAAATAAATAAATAAAAGTATAAAACTATTAAGAAGAGAGTTTAAATAAACTACTTCCGGAAACTTTTTTTAAAGAAAATTATTTAAAAAAGAATACAAAAATATTTAAAAAAAAAAGAAAAAGAGAGAGAGAAAATCGGTGGGAAAGGAAAGGAAATTTTATTTTTTTCGTTTACAAAGAATATATATATGTATATATATCTAAAAAAAAAAAAAAAAAAGAAAGAAAGAGAAAGAAACAGGACAATAAATTAAAAAAAAAATTTCCTTTCGTAAGATCATATTATAAACTAAGATATCGCGAGTATGAAGAATTCTAATAAAAAATTACTACTCGTCGCAAAGTTCGTCGAGTCTCTATGAGTAAGAATCGAATCGCGGAGATTCTGGCCGGAACATAATCTGGGACACGTGGGAAGGGGGCAAGGTGGGACAAGGTGGGACAAAATGGGTGGGTAGGGGGACACGGGGGAGGGTAGGGGGTAGGTGGTGAACAGAGTTAAGTGGGGAGGGAACTTACGTGGGGAGATGCCGCTAAACAGGGCCTTATATGGTGCAAATATCCTCGTGTGTGGCTCCTCCTACCGTGGCACATTCCTTAGCCTCGTTCTCCAACCGAGATATTTCATCGCCAACTCTGGAGTTCTCTTCGTTCTTGATTTACTTTTTCTCCTTCCTTCCTACTCTTTCTTCTTCTTTTTCTTTTTCTTCTTGTTCTTGTTCTTGTGCTTGTTCTTGTTATTTTTCTTCTTATTCTTTTCGATTCTTCTTCATTCTTCACTTTCTCTACGTTTCCTTCCTCGTATCTGCCTTTTTCTTTAGTCCGTGAATACTTTCCATCTATTTGTTAATTTTCACGATCTCTGTCGGGATTTCTTCTTGTTTCAGAATCTTCTCGATAGATTTTCTATCTTATATTTCAATTTTTATTTTTATTTCAATCGATCGATGGATGGATGGATTGATTATTGTTTGATTGATTATTGTTTGATCGATCGATCGATCGATCCATTGATTTTTTTTAATTTTTATTTATTCTTTTTTCTTTCGGTTTGTTTGTAAATTAATCTTTCTTTAATTCGTAGATATATATATGATTTTTTTTCGTTTGATCGTAACGATTGCGAGATTGAATGTACGAGATTGAAGAAGAAGAAAAAGAGATTGAGAAGAAGAAGTAGAAAAGAAATAGGAAAATGCGATTGATCGTTTTATTTATTTATTTATTTATTTATTTCATGATTATATATCACTTATCATCGTCTCTCGATTCTTAAAAAATACTTTTCAAATGTACATTTTTAAAACTCTCTTTTCTTCAATTTCCTTCCTCCCTCAAAAAAAAAAAAAAAAGGAGAGAAAAGAGAAAAATGAGATAGATAGATAAAAAAAAGAAAGCATGAGAGAATCTGAAAACGTATTAACAAAAAACTTCTCATTATTTTATCGTACTTTTAGATCAATGACAATAACGATTGATCATCGTAATGACCTTCGATAACGAACTTCTTCAAAACCTTCTTAAAAAAAGAACAAAAATAGATAAACAAATAAATAAATAAATATATTACGAAAGAGAAGAGTAAAATTTTCAAGAAAAAAAATAGAGATGCCACAGATTGAGCACCTCTGGCATACCTAGACGCCGCCGCCACTGCTGCCGCCATTGTCGTCGTCGTCGTCGTCGTCGTCATCATCGTCGTCGTCGTCGTCGTCGTCGTCGTCGTCGTCGTCGTCGTCGTCGTCGTCGTCGTCGTCGTCGTCGTTGTCGTCCATAGTTGGCTCTTTAAACTTTAAAAGCCAACGCGCCGGCCGCAAAACTATTGACGAACGCGTTCAGGACAGTCGAACGTAATCGTGGCACCCTCCTACTTCGCATTTCATAATTTTCACGTTACATCCTATTTCCTTTTTTTTTTTTCTTTTTTTTTATCTATCTTTAAATTCATCGATCGCGAGACACAATTCTTCTCTCTCTCTCTGTTTTTTTTTTTTTTATAATTTCTTTTTTTTCGTTAAATCTCGTTCCTTTTTTTCTTTTCTCTTCATTTTACTCCACGAAGAGAATATAACGAAGGAAGTGATATATCGGAGTGAGAGATATTTTCTTTTTTTTTTTTTTTTTCTTACTTTAATTTTCTTTATCTTTTTGTTTCATTCTTTTTTTGTATTCTTTCTTTCTCTTTTTTTTTTCTTTTTCACGACGAACACGAGACAGAATCCACGACGATAAAATTTCGTTCGAACGAGAAAGATAAGAACGCGTTCGAGAATCGAATTCGAACTTCTCATTCATGTTTCTTGACCCTCTCTCTCTCTCTTTATTTCTTTCTGGTTTTATATCAGTCTTTCTCTTTCAACCTTCGTCGACGC
>NC_066596.1:6205000-6207500 GCF_905475345.1 Vespula vulgaris | reverse complement strand
TATCTTTTAAACGATGTGCCATCCTATCTATGATAGTACCTGCCGTCTATTTGTGTGGGTATTTTGCATATGGGCCGTTACCATAATGACAGAAAAATTATACATATACAATATATACAACACACATATATATATATATATATGAACTTAATTAACTAAATTAATTAACTAATTAAATAATGAATTATTCTTGTTATTATTCCAAACTATAATTAGTTTCATTCATGTGATTGTTGCATTTGTGTAAGACAATCTACACCTTCATTACAATTATATATATGTGTATATATTATATATATATGTGTGTGCGTGTGTATATACAGGATGTGGGTCGAAAGTTCTTTAGTTGATTAGAAACATCAACAAACTCTTTTTCTAATAGGATTAATTTTTCGATTAATTTTTAGAAAAAAAATATAATTATTGTTATCATTATTATTATTTTGACAATATTTTTATATAATTATTAGTATTACGAACAATTATCATTTTTAATATCGTCTTAAGAACTCTCTTTTTCTTGATCCTATATTATACACACGTACATAAACGAGTCCCCTAACAGCTGTGTGTATACACCTAGATCTATTCTCTTTTTCTCACCATTGAGAAATTCAATTTTTATGAATGAAAACACCGATACTACTTCGTTCTTCTCGTCGTTAGTAAATACTTTTCTTTTTCTTTTTCTTTTTCTTTTCTTTTCTTTTCTTTTCTTTTCTTTTTTTTCTCCCACGCTAGAACTCGTCACAATGGCTATAACCGTAAGCGTTACGTATATCTTCTTCCTTTTCTATTCCTCTCTTTTTCTTTCTCTTTCTCTGTCTCTGTCTCTGTCTATCTCATTGATTCATTCATTTAAAAAGAAAAAGAGAAAGAAGTATAGTTTGTAGAGTGAACAACGTCGTAGAAGACCGATTAATAATTTTAACTTTCGAAAGATATAAAGTCGAACTTTTTTTGAAAGAGAGAGAGAGAGAGAGAGAGAGAGAGAGAGAGAGAGAATGAATGTGTGTATGTGTGTGTGTGAGAGAGAGAGAGAGAGAGAGATAAAGAAAGATCAATCTTCCTATCGGTGGTAGTCTTAGGAGATCTTAGCCTGGGTCAACGAACTACGTTTTTCCCCCTCTCCAACCACCCCATTTCTCTTCCTCTCTCTTCGTTCTCCTCCTCCTCCTTCTCCTCCTTGTCCACCCACCCCAATGATGTTGTAACATCTATAAAAGGCATATATTTTGAAGCGTTAATGAGAGATAAACGAACCTCGAAGTCACTTCCGGAAATTACGGTAAATTTGATATAGGGACGTAAATAAATAAATTAATAAAATTATTTATGTATATATCTAAATATTTTATCATTTGTATATATTAATATATAAATAATTGTATTATAATTAATAATTAAATATAACATTTATATATATATATATATATGTATGTATGGATGTATGCGTATATACGTACACATACATATATATATCGAGAAAGAGAAAAAGAGAGCGATATAACTTATCTCGCTGTCTCTTCTCGTTTTCTAATTTTTTTCTTTTTTTTTTATTTTTTTTTACATTCTTTTTTTTTGTTATTTTATAGACGCAATATAGAAAAAAAAAAAGACAAAATGAGACGGAACAGAAAAGTTATCGTTAGAGTATGATTTCAATGAAACAGAAAAAAGAAGATAGATTCGTAACCGAAAGGAAAAAGAAACGTAAGGGGAAAAAAAAGAAAAAGTAAATCTTAAAAAATATCATCATGAATTAAATAAATCGCGACGATTTGAAATCAATTATAATATCGTCGATACGAATCGCGATATCGATCGACGATTCTTTTGAACGACAACGAATTAAACAAACGGATATAGACAAAAAAATTATCAAAGTTAAACCGATCTTAAAAATCGATTATTATATATACCACTCGGACATGAGCTCGTTGCGATATCGATCGACGATTTCAAACGAACTAATATAAGGAAAATTTTTCCAAAGTCGTCATACCGATCGCGTAGATCTAAAACTCGATTATTATATTCTCGGTTCGATTTCGATCGAATGTTTCTCAAGGACAAAATTATTTTCTAAATCATACCTATCTGTACAGATCTAATAATCCATTATAATATCCTCGTGATGGATTTAACATGAATTTAACACGATCTTGATCAATGATTTTTATGGACGACAAAAAAAAAGAGAAAAGAAACAAACAAAAAAGTAATCAACAACAATAACAAAAATGGACGACGATAAAACAACAATAACAAATAAATCATATATAACCCTTCGTAATATTGTACTCATGATGATAAAGAGAGTTAGTCCTTCGTTCAAAGGGTTTGTTCCAAAGTAAATAAATACGAGGTCAAAGAAGGTGAGGAGGTGAAGAGGTGAGGAGGTGAGGAAGTAAGAAGGAAAGTGGGAAGGGGAAAAGGGGAGGGTAGGAGGGATAGGAGGGTAGGAGGGATAGGAGGGATAGGAGAGGTAAGAGAGGGG